>NW_024424452.1:104970014-105019396 GCF_017311325.1 Ursus maritimus | reverse complement strand
GGGCGCGCCGCGGGGGGGGGGGCAGTGACTCACAAAAGTAACTCAGTCCTAGAGCCCAGACTGAGTTCTCTCCTAAAAGGAATCAAGGCCCCCAAAGAAACGGCTGGTTCCACATCTGCTGCAGAATATAGAGCCTGGAACATTTTGTTGTGCCACAAAGCAAGAAAGTTACCAAAGTTAAACAGGGTCATGTCAAAAGAACATGGGAGTCAACTTGAAGGGATGCCACCTGACTTAAGATGAGACAGGGTTGAGCATCCAAAACAGTTAACAAATAATGACTGGAATGGGTTGAAACACATCAAATACACAATAAATCTATGAGTTCGTAATGGTATTCAGAAAAAAAAATTATTGGTCACCATTGGAGGTTACTAGGTTACTAATTCATTATTCTGAAAAGTGATTTTGAAAGGTGGGGAAGGTAGGAAATTAATTATTTATCTACTGTTTCCTGTATAAAAGTAAATGTGCAGGGGGTTGGGAAAAGATGAGACAAATTTGGCAAAATGGGATAACTGCTTTACCTGGGTGCTGGGTAAATGGAGGCTCCTTATATTTCTTCTGTGTATATGCAATAATCCCACCACCACCACCACCATGACCAAAACAAGAGCAATAGAGAACATGAGTCAAGCGGCTTGAGGTTTAGGCAAGACCTCTGCCTGTAAGACAGACTAGGACATAAGGGGCCATTTTTGCCCTCATGGGCTGGGCCAACTGGAAGGATATCGTGAGATGCCAAGTCACAGAGGCATCATGGTTGGTGCCCAGCACTTGACCTGGAACCCCAGATCCCAGGTTGGTTGGTAGCATGGTTTACCAGGTGGTAGATCGGAGCCTGCTTATAGAGCTTACTTTTCAGTCCTAAGTGGCTTAGAACTAGAAAGTCTTGAAAATGGAGGCCTTATACAAGTTCAACTAAGAGGAGCTAGGGAAATTACAAGGGATGTGGCAATGGCTAGCCCAGAAGAACACCAAGAATAAGGGTAAAATTCACACTGGATCCCATAGTCTGGATTACTTCACCAAAAGAAGCAAAACAGACCTCATCACTCCCGGGACTCACCCTTATCTGCATCTCAAGAGCCACCCCCAGCACCATCAAGGGCAGCCCAGTGAAGACGGAGGCGGAGGCGTTCTCCCCACGGATCCCCCTGGGAGCATCCAGACAGGAGTTAGCCTCGCAGCTCAGCTCGCAACTCACAACGCCCCACCCTAAGCACCGCTCAAGCAACCAGCTGGGAAAGCATTCAGAAAACCCGCATCCTGACACACCACTGCCAAACAACTTAAGTAGCAGAGAATAGCCCATCTAAACAGCAATGCCGGCTGCCAGGAAAGTTTTGTAGGGACAATGAGCAGAGGAAAAGCAGATCCCTCGGGGTCCCCTAAGATCCAGTCTCTTAGCTTCAGCACTTTCAAATGCAGAATCCATTCACCTCTGGGGCCCAGGGAACTCCACAGGCAGGGTGTCTCCTTCCATCTCCTCAAAGATAAATGAGCAGGCAAGCTGGCCAGAAAACCACTCAGGGCAATACTCTTTAAAGAATCCTTATAGGGTCAAAGAGGAATGGGTCTACAGGCTGTGTGTATTCCCCACAGATGTTGGGGATGATGTCAGAATCCCTTTCCAGATGTGTTTAACACTTTGTGGTCACCTGTATTGCTGCCCCTGGGAGTCCGTGCTTGGCTAAGGCCAACCCCAGCTCCCTGGCTCTGGTCACCATTAGCTGAGGCTGTCATCTGTACTGTGTACCCTTACAAAGAGTCCTAAAAACAGCTCTTCATCTGCTCTTCCAAGACAAGTAATGTCTGCCAAAGAAATGGGGCGGAGGGAGGCTGAGAGAGGAAATACAATTAACTTCCTATCAAGATAGCAAAAGAAAAAAAAAAGAAAGAAAGGAAAAGCTGGGAAGAGACTACATGGGTTCACGCTTATATCCAAGGCTGGGTTAAGATCGTTTTGCTTTTGTCTAAATGAACAGGCAATTTAAAACTGTTGCAGAAAAAAAGGAAAGAGACAAAGAAGCAGGTCCAAATTTCAAAGTAGAACTTTTAGCATAGAAAACAAGAATTGGTTAAGAATTCCATTTCCCAGTTACTGACCCCACAGGCTGCCTCTGCCTCTGAGGATGAGGGCATTCTGTATCTGATGACAGAACCCAAGTCAGAATCCAGTGTAATCCCCAACAACCCAAAACTTCAGCATGAGTTCTCCTGACCTTGAGACTGCTCCCCCAGCTCCTTGGTAAGAAAATGTACATAACCAAGAGTAGAGCCTTGCTCACCTCCCTAGTTGTGTGAAATCAACTACTCAAGGTTTCACCTTGTACACATTACGGGCTCCCATAAGTGACTGTGATCCAGACCTAAGCATCGCCCAAATCCCAGAGGGCTAAACGGTAACCTTATGAAATCTGAAGATGTAAAAGGGAGAATTCAGTGGTGCTCAGAAGCTCCACTAGCCCAGCCTGAAAAGAAAAAATCTACAAATAGAATAACTCCTGATTCCTAATTCTAGGTGTTATTATTTTGCTGGGTGTTTTAAGGCACAGCCCTAAACCTCCTGGCCTTTATTATTTTGCCCATCTAACGTAAGAAAACTAAGCTAAAATAAATTTTGTAACCAAACCAGAATGAAACTCTCCAGGTAGTCTGGCTATTGCACTCAGGATACTAAGCTTCCTTTGACACCAAAACAGCTGTCTGGAAATCAGCGTCCCCAGAGTACATTTCATATCAAAACTGGAAATACGTTGAAGTAAAACAAAGAAAGTCTAGAGCCTTTGTTTGAGCAAAACTAGAGGCAGCAAAAACATGGGCTTTTTGCATGACTGGTACTGTCAAAGAGGCCACACAGTGTAGAATTAAATATGACACACACTTCATGTCTGATCAAAGTGCCTCCTAAACTCAAATTGGGGCACCTTATATCACAAAACAGATGGCAAGAAATTAATAAATTTAAGTCTTTTTTCTGCCATCCCAATTACAGCTCTGTCAGCTCACAAACATGTTCTAGCAAATGCTGGAGGAGTTTTTTTCTCTAAGACTCCTCTCTCACTTCACCCTACTTAACAAAAGACCACACGCACTTAAAAAGAGGATGGAGGCAGGCCAGCTTCAGGACACATGCTGCATGGGGGAACTGACTGTCCCAAAGAGAGGGCTCTACACCCCTCTGACAAGTCCACAATAGACTAGCTAGACACAAGCGCCCGAAATAAGGAAGTCCATCAAGAAAATGAACAGTTGGCGAGATCAAGGCCTAAAGGGCTTGCAGCTGGTCTGGCCATTCATCAAAAACTCTGAATTTAAATGGAAGACACATTCTGACTGTGACATGTAATAAAACAACTAGAGCGGCAAAGGATCTTGATGTTAGTTTCCTTTCCACCCTACACTCTCCTGCCAATGGAAGAGTGAGCGTGCCTGGGGTGTTCCTGGCACATCTCAGGGAGTTCCCATTCACTTTGGTCAATCTTTGGAATTTTCCAGCTATTACAGGGTCACCATTCATCTAACACTAACCCAAAATATCCAGATAAAATCTCAGCTCCTTTCTATAGTCTGGAGAGAAAACTGTCAAATCTGAAAGCCTGTGAACTCTCTCAGCCAGGGAAGACTAGACGTAGTAAAGACAATAGAACCAGACGTCAAAGGCCTAATTTCAGACTGACCCCTAACCAGCTTTATGACTCTGGGTAACTCCCCTACTTCCTCTAGACTCTTATTCTCACATCTGTAAGAGAGAAGAGGGCCTAATGGTCTCTCAGATTCCTTCCAATCCAGTTGGGTGGGGAGGGGAGGGCAGGGAGTAGTACAAGGCAAGGTCAGATAGGCAGTGGGGCCTGATCACTTAGGGAATGCAAAACCACTGGTGGGTTTGAACAGAGGAGTAGAACATGATATCAATTCCATTTTGAAAAGTCTGCTGCTAGCTGTTGTGTTGAGAACAGCCCAAAGAAGCCAAGAGAGAGCACAGGAGACCAGATAGGAGATTGCTGAGACCACCCGGGTAAAAGATGATGGCAGATAGGCCCAGGGTAGCAGCTGTGGGGTGACGGGGAGGGTGATGAAGGACAGTCAGAGTCTGAGTATAGGGTCATACCCTGAAATAGGGTCAACAGGCCAGTGGGGGACAGGATCTTGGAAAATCTTGGAACTACTGCAGAATCTAACGAAGTCAAATGACACTAAATTCTAACATCCGCTGTGAGATCCTAAGATTTAGGGGTTTGTTCACCTCTGTCATCTGTCATCTGATAGGCTACCTCACACATAATGGGCATGCAGAAAATGCTGAATGAATGAATTCGGAATAAAATATATTATAAAGCCAAGAGATCTGCAGTTTCATAGGTCATGAGGAGACAAAAAGCATTTGGAACTAGACATATTTTACAAAGGATCCCCCTCCCCTGCGTGAATCTCTTCTTATAAGAAGTCCCCCTTTATAATTCACTTCACAGTAGTAAGGAGTGAAGCTGACCAAAAACTTCACACAAGGTAGCTGAGCATCAGAACAACTTGGCCATTTCCCTAAGGGGCCGTATGTATTCTCCAAACCTCACACCACCTCAGCAACTCCTACCTAAAATACAGGGAGAAACGTTTCATGAGTAATCTCATGTTTTTATGAATACTGAGTCATGAGAGTAACTAGAAAGGTATAATTATGAATAGTAATATTATTACAACAAGCAAGGCAAACAGATGCCAAATCTGTACTATTCTTAACAAGACAAGCAAGCGGGCTACCCTTGACCTTGCTCCCCTTCCTCTGCGAAGCCGAGTTCAGAACTCCTACATTCCCCCCTCCCCTTGCCCCGAGATCACTGCTCTGAGAAAGGTGACAATTCCCAACTACAGAAGCTTCTCTGTCAAGGTGAGAGTCTTGACAGTCCCAAGGTTCTTAAGCCACAGAGACTGACAGTGTGCAAAATTAAGGAGCAGAAAATTCAGCATCAGGGAGAAATAACGACAAAGGTGTTTTATAAACCACATTCTGGCAGCAGTTTTCTCGATGAAGTCATTGATCATCTTGAAAGGCTAAATTAAAACCCAACATTAATCAGGCCGTAGGTGTGAAAAACATCTTATTTACCAAATGAGAAAAAGAAGGAAGAAAGGGAAGACATGTAAAGTGGTGGAGACCAAATTACATTGTAAGGGAAGCGGCGACATTTGGGAGACCAAGTCCTGGACGGATTTGTCAGCTGAGTCGGAAATCATTTGATGTGACCTCAGACTAACTATTTAACTTCTGTGCCTCTGTCTCCCATCTGTGCCTGAGTCTCCCACTCACTCTAAAGGAGAGCAAATGACTTCAGCCCCCTCGGTCTTAACAGGGATATTATGAAGCTGAGATCATGTCTCTGGAAGCTCCAGGGGTTTTCTGGAGAAAGACACTCCACGAACAGCGGATAATGTCTTTAGTAAGATAATTCAGGGGTCAGACTGCTGTTAGAAACAGCAGTACAGCCCCACAGTACAGAGACTCCCCAGCACCATGTCTCCAGAGTTGGGTGACCAAAATACTGCATAAAGTGCCAAACTTGGGGTTAGGGCCAGCCTCTTTGCAGATAACGTCAGGAGCCCTATGTGTGAACCCAACCTCACATATATAATAGCTACATTCGGAAGTCTCATAAACACTCGGTGATGCTTTTAAATCACCAGTATCTTCCTGACATGACCACATGCTTGCCTATTAGGAGATGGTGTGCAAGGTATGAAGTAGTAAAGACCCATGATCGCGAACCCCTGGGCAAGTCCTGACCCTCAATTACTATCTCTATATTATGGGGCTTGAGATACAGAGGCTTAAATGAAGGACTATGTGAAATGCGGCCGGCCCAGCCCGGGGCTCACAGAAGGAGCAAAATAAGTGCTCAAGCCAAAGTAAGTGCTCAAGCCGGGCTCCCTCCTGGATCTCTGCTCAGTAAATAACAAGGGCTGTCAATCCTTTAATCACAGATCCAGAGAAACATGAAACAGGAAAGGGTTCACCCATAAATATCTTATCTGCTTTCTTTTCCTATAACCTCTCGGCTGGAGCAGGGTAAACAGGCCGAACTTTAATTAGGTCATAATGTGGGATGTCCCAGGTAAGCCAGGCTCATAAGCTCCAATGAGGAGGAGTCTGGCTTTGAAGGGACCGCCCCAGACCTGGCCTATTCAATGACAGAAGCAGACCCCGTCCTTTGTCCCTGCTTCCCAAAAAATCCATGACCAGGCACACATGGCTCCAGTGGGATGTCAGGTCACAGGCTTTCTATTCCGGTGATTGTGGTCTAAGAATAGAGCTTCCAAACGCAGGACAAATGGACTCACAAGGATCTTGTACGTCTACTCTTCAAGTTACCATCTGAGGACTATTTAAAGCACAAGGCCAGCAAGCCCCTCTGAATGGGAGGCCGAGAAGGGGAAACAAGCAGGGCGTGTTTTTAATAGAGTCCTACAACTTAAAAATACACTGCAACACGGAGAGCCCAATTTGGGTCTCAGGATCCGTCCTCACCAGCTCAGATACCTCCCTTGTCCCTGTCAACCACTGAGCAAGGAATGTCAAGTTCATTTTACAAATGGAAGAGGGGGAGGCTTGGAGGGACAGATGTGTACCCGGCTAAGTCTGTTGCTAATAAAAGAAACGGCAAAAGCTGATGTGTGCTCCCACATGCCAGGCCCTTACTAGGCCTTTCACTAACCTCACAACCTCCCCAAAGGTAGCCAGTTATTTTGTTCACATTTTACAATGAGAACACTAAGGTTCAGAGAGATTATGCGATTTACCCAAAGTGATACACCTTATGCAGCCAGGACCTGACCCCAGGTCTCTCTGGAGGCTACGGCTTGTGGTTCGGGGTTTTGTTTGTGCTTACCCCATACTGTCTCTCCCGGGTTCTCTCCACTAACTGAAGAACCCAAGGAACCTATAATCCAAAAACATACTCTAAACATTAGATCTCATGCCTTATTACTGATGTCATCAATTTGGTGAGCAAAGAGAGTTTAGTAGTCCAAGGCCAACAGCCGTATCTCTCGCGACAGCGAGACCATACTTTCAATTAGCTAGACAAAATACATTCCATAGAGAAGGAACCTCTGTTAAAGATCAGGAGACCTTCAGCCTTCAATAAAGACTCATCGTTTCTTCTGTCCCGACAGCCCTTCACTTCAGACGGCTTCACACATTCTGGATCCACACAGAAAATGAGCCAGCACCTTGTAGTCACCAAACCAAAAAGCAAGTTCTTTGGGATCGCATCCATATGAAGATTGCATTCTGCAAAGCCATATCCCTGCCCAGCCTCCCTGTTATATACTTCATGTCAAACTTCGAACGTCCCAGAACACACCCAAAGTGACAACTCCGGGCCTTCCCGTGTTCAACATCCATTTGTCGGCTCGGGGGCAAGATTAATTCTCTCACCCTCTTGCTTCCACAGTGCTTACAGAAAATTATCTTCACTGGAATCTTTGGTGTCACTGACATCATTGACAGCACAGGAGGAAAAAGTCTCACACAAAAATTCAGTAGCAAATACAAACCAGAAAAAGTAAATGTGACACAGTCCAAACCAAACTGGGCAGGTTCTTCCAGTCCCTGGGAAATGACTTTACCTGAAGTCTGTACGACTCATTAAACTCAACACTGAGAGGCTCAGGTCTACGGCTCTACAGTGGCTCTTGGCAGGAAGCTCAGTGCTTTTCCAAGCCAGGTCTCCAGGGCCTGGCTCTGACATGGTTACCACTTCCGTGGAGAAGCTGACAATAACTGTTCTCTCTGCCCACCTCTCCATCAGATGAAGATAGCTAACCGGCATTTGTGTTATCTGAGGAGACTACTGCAGCCGTGCCATAGCGTGACAACTGGAAAATACGGGGGCCTCACATAGTCACAGCACATGGTTACCACGAACAGGAACACGCAGCTAACCAGTTCACCGTTGTCTGCAGTCCACATTTTCCCAACATTCGTTTCACTCAAATCCTAGTCAGATCAGGAGAGAGGTGAAAGGAGAACATGAGGCTCCTAGGCATCACTCTCTTGGAAGAAAAATTCTCACTTCTAAGAGGAGTGTCCTGGCTCTAATGTCTTTTGAGGTGGCTGACTGGACTTGGTGTTCTGAGTAAGAAAGAAAGAAAGGAAATGAGATTTTTTTTGCCATTTAGAGAAATGAGGAAGTAGAACAGTTTACATACAGACCCCAACCCTTTCAGAGTCTGCTTGGAGGTAATACCACAATTTCAGGCCCTTCTTAAAGAAATCTCATCTCATATCAGGCTCTAATTAAAAGCAAGCCCTTTGGAGTGCCTGGCTGGCTCAGTCAGAAGAACATGTGACTCTTGACGTCCAAGTTGTGAGTTCGAGCATCATGTTGGGCATAGAACTTACTTAAAAAAACAAATAAACAGAAAAATAAGCAAAGACATGCCCTTCATGAATGCTGACTTGTAGCTGTTGTCAGTATTAGAAATAACAAGCATATAAGATGGGGGCTGGATGTATGCCAGGCTCGGTAAGTACATCATAAAGATCATTCCGTGATTGTGACAGTGACAACACAGAGCCTGGCTAATACCATCTCCATCCCAACGCTGTTGAAAAATCCTACCTGGGGGGCGCCTGGGTGGCACAGCGGTTAAGCGTCTGCCTTCGGCTCAGGGCGTGATCCCGGTGTTATGGGATCGAGCCCCACATCAGGCTCCTCCGCTATGAGCCTGCTTCTTCCTCTCCCACTCCCCCTGCTTGTGTTCCCTCTCTCACTGGCTGTCTCTATCTCTGTCGAATGAATAAATAAATAAAATCTTTAAAAAAAAACATTTAAAAAAAAAAAAAAGAAAAGAAAAATCCTACCTGGAAAGGTTCCTCCCTATCAATCACATGATCAGACAGACAGGGAAGCTGGGCGATTGGTCCAACTTCCAGACACTGATACATTCAAATCAATCAGTGGCCACTGAGCAACTAGAAAGTGGCCGGCACTCCACTGTAGCTACAATAGACATTAGGCATTTCTATTCCGGTCTTTAAGCTTCAAAAGTAAATCAGCTTCAACCCCAACATGAAAGACTAAACAACAAATCAAAAAATTCTTAAGCTGCCGAAGAAGGTTTAGTCCAGTGGGCCAAGGCACCCCTCTCCTTCTCAGGAGCTAAACCACTCAGAACGAGAGCCACTGCTCCATCTACCATGGGGATCCAGATCATCCCTGCAGAAGGACAGGTGGGAAGTCCGCTTCCCCAGCCGTGATCTACTCTTTCTCTCCATATTCCCCAGGAAGAGAGAGTCACCCTCCTCCTTCTCAGCCCAAGACACAGAGAATGTAAAATGTTCTACCACAAGAGGAAAGTCTAGAGGACACCAGCAGCTGTCATGAGTTTCCCTATGACCTGAAGCCTCTCTGCTCTCACCTGCGGCAGCCAGAATCCACATCCAGAAACACCCTGTGTCCCGTTCTTCTCTCAGAGCCCCAGCTAAGAAGAGCACCCCATTCATGCTCCTGTGTACTTACTCACCCTCTTCACTTGCTGTGTCCTCTCATATATGCAGGAAACCCTATTCTTGTACGTTCTCCAAGGCAAATGAAAATATTTTTAAATAGGCACAGAGAAAGAGTCTCATTCCCTGTCCAGTCTGCAAAAAGGCACTGCCTGGAGGAATTCCACTCCCGGGCTGAGTGTCACAGGAAGAGTGGGTGCACAGGCTTCCTCTCTAAAGCTCCAGAGACTCACAAACACTAACCCGGCACTGACATGTTTAGGATGCCCAGTCCCTGCCCAGAACCTCACCTCGGTGCATGTCCTAATCTTAAAGAAGACCAGAAGGCCGTAAAAATGGTCTCTTTGTATTAGTCTGAACCACGTGAAATAACCTGCAAACTGACAATTCTGTCAGATTTAACCAAAAAGGATCTAAAAATCAAATCAGACATTCTGATAAAGAAAGAATGCGAACACTATTATCTCCCAGGTGGCTCCACCCCAAGACCACTTCCTCCTCATCTTTAGTAACGAAAACATTTTGCAGGAAGGTTAAAACCTATGGAGCACCGTGTAAGACAGGCCTGGCATTGGTATTCAGGCCATATCCATATCCATTCCTAGCCCTCAAGAGCTCACAGAGGAACAAGCAAGTGAACAGGCAAATACAACACACTATGGAAACCGCTACTCTACGGACACGTGCAAAATCGGAATTCTACATGTAGCTTGATTACAACAATTCCTACACTGAATATGCCTGGTTGTAGCTGGGCCTCACGAACAGACAATGCAACACTCGGGGAGCAGGAACCATGTTCTCTTTGTCTTTGAATCCCCAGCATCCAGCAGAGTTTATGCATATAGTCAGCACTCAATGATATTTGTTGAATGACTGAATGACCCTTAAAGGCTAAGTGAGCTCTGTAAAATGAGGTGAGTAAGCAGTGTTTCTGTTAAGAACTTTAAGATTCTTATATTTTAGACGAGACTACTAATTATAGCACTAGAAAGAGAATAGCAGACTTCTGATTATAGAACTAGAAAGAAAAGCAGAATAAAGGGAGTGAGGGCATTAGGCTTTATAATCAAAATAAGTCTGAAATTATAGACTAAAGCTAGTCTCTAGCTGGGAGTGTGGCCACATCTTTTTCTCTCTCAATTTAACATCTTTTGCTTTCAATCGATTTTCCTTATTTTACAAGTGTAAGACATCAAGACCAAAGAAAATGAAAGGTGTTTTGTGAACTAAAGCAAACAGGACAAATCCAAACCACTCTCCATTTGTCTTTTGGAAAGGAGTGTCCATTGGAGGCGCAGGGGGAGTGGTATTATGCCCTCCGGAGGCTGGGGTGCCTTTTATGAGTTCAGAAAAAGCCAAAAAAAAAAAAAAAAAAACCCTCATATGGGCACCAAAATAGGTAATTAAATGTTGAATTAAAGGATCAAGAGCAGGGGAAGAGATTAGGCCAGCTGTCAGGCGGTGGGTCGCAGCTGAAGGAGGTAAGACACACACACAATGTCTGCAAAGCCCCTCCCAGACTTAAAAAGTCACTTGTGTCACCTTTTAAACCTTTAGAGCAATCATTTCTAAAAGAAACAGCAGGTAGAAAACTAGCCTCAAAAAAATTCTTCTTTCAAAGTTGAATATTTTGATGTTGTCTGAAGAAATCTTTCCCTCCCGTCACATAATCAAAGCTGTGGAAAAAGGCAGCATAGATCTCTTCCTGACAGGAAATCTTAGATTGACTTCTGAAGGAGAGAGACTGGCCCCAGCCCCATGCTGCTTTGGAAGTAGAGGGAGTCTTTATCCTAATGAATTGGTCTCATCAATTTAACTGCACATTTGATCCCAAGGCCCTTTGTGGGCCTGATGGCCCAGGGAGGCCCTTAAGTGAGGCTGTCCCCAGGGTGGCCCACTCCACCACAGCCACCAGCAGACAGGAAAAAGCCACTGGGGAGATTTTTATTTTATTATGTAAATCGGAGGAAGCCGCAGTCAGCTTCTCTCCCCTGCGCAGCATCCCGATCCCTACCCACTGGCCACCAGCAGAGGAGGAGCGAGTCTGTCAGCTTCAGTGAAAATGACAGAGCTGGCTGTTCCCCGCTGACAACGAGGGCCCTCCACAAGCACCTAACCGAACGCTCAGTGAGGTTTTTCTCTCTCTTTTTCTCTCTCAAACCCATTTCAGTCCATTACTTCCGAGGAATGCAAAAGGCAACATAAATGGCAAAGGGTTGAAAAGTCAAGTTCAAAAGCCCTGTGGGGAAAGCATAGACTTTTAAGTCAGACTTTGGAATCCTGAATCTCAGAGTTCCTAGGATCTATGTGACCTTGGGCATGTGACTTAATTTCTCTGAGCCTCAGGATCCTCTCTGTAAAATGAGGATAATAACATCAATATCCACTTTCCAAGGCTCTTGTGGGGATTATGTTTTGGGGGAGCTGCTGAGGCCAGTGGTTTTGTGAGGGCTGTACGACTTCATTCAGCCCAAATATGAAACTGAAGAAGAGCGACGTCCAGATACGTCCTGGGCGTGGACAATGTCCACCTGTGTGCATGGCTAGGACTCCCATTTCAGGGAGCCAAACTGGAGGAGCCATCCACCATGATGGACACAGCACATTCCCACAGACGTGATCCACACCACAGCAAAACTCTCTCCCTACTTTAGAATTCTGAGTTAGCCCATTTTATCCAGCTCAGGATAAAACCCAAAGACTGCCAAGACCAGTCAATGTCTTTCTTCTCAGAGAACATAAAGGAATCCACGAAGGATCCAGAGAATTCATTCTAACATGAAATCAGCCTCGCTATTAAATAAAATCACCCTCTTCAATCAAAATCTACACTCTTGTCAAGACATCTGTCAAAAATTATAACTGCTGCAGACAAGTAGGAAAAACGGCCACACAGCAGCAGAAAATCCCTTTGGCTGAAAAGTACATCCAGAATTCTTTCATTTAACGTCTAGGCCAGGGTGTCTAGATTAATTTAAAGCTAACCACAAAATTAGCTACTGCTTTTCTTTTAAGAAGGGGGATTAGAGAAGGTGACTTCTAAATGCTCTCTTCTTCCAACCTAAAAAAAAGGGCTGAGTGTGACACGCAGACTTGGCCCTGCAGAGCAATTCTGTTTGCCAGCCCCGGGTGTCTTTGTTTGTTTGTTGCCCTTGCTGCTGTTCCCACCCTCCTGAATAAGAGGCCCACAGACTCATGCTTTTACAGATTCATTTCTGTCTTGGAGTGAATTTGTCAAGACAAGGTTTGTGGTATCTGCTGGATCCCCCAAAGTGTGGAAAGACAAAAGACCACAACGCTCTCTCCAATTCAGCCCAGAACCAATGTCATGCCAACAGCTCGGAAAATTACTTCCGTCATCACTGCTCCAAAAAGGAGCCCCTCCCCCCTCTGCCCAGCTCCCAGCCCAGGCCCCAGGGACCCACACTGCTGTTTGTATTGGCCCCTGTAAGCAGCTCATTCACACACATCCAGACTACAGAACAAGAGACTTCAGAAGGGCCCTCCACCACGTGAGGAGGAAAGGGACAGGCAGGATCTAATATCCTGCAGTGGCTTGTTTTCACTGCCACTTTGGCTTCACCTCACCACCTTCCAGAAGCTATTCAAACACTCTGAGTAACTTGGGTTCCCAGAAAGCCAAAGGCAAGTATCAGTTTCTCCCTCCAGGCAGCCTCTTTAGATTCAAGGGCTCCTTTCACCCTGCCTAGAGGGACCCATGATCCCTAAAATAAGAAGCAGTGCTCTGAAAACAAACTACTCATTACTCAACTGTTCAAAGATGAAGCCTTCTCCCACATCCTGACCAGCCCCCGAACACTCCCGAACACTCCGCAACTGTAAGGAGGAATAATAACAACAGGTTTCGTTGTCTCTTCTTTCAGGGTGGGGCAGATTCACCAGGATCAGATACACTTAGCACAGAGCCTGGCACATTGGTAGAACTTGATAAGGTAGTTATTATTGATATTATTTTTATTATTCTAAAAATGACATATATTTATTATTAAGAAAGTATCTCCCTAAAAAAACAAACAAGAAACAAAAAGGAAAACACCAAGAAAAAGAAAGAGAAAAGAGAAAAGAGAAAAGAAAACTTTCCTAAAAGGCATGTCATTCTAACCAAGTATAAACATTCCACAGTTAATTTCCAGTTTCTCAGGCAAAGAAAAAAACTAGTATGACAAAAAAATCCTAAACAATAGATATTCTAAAGATTCTTATTTGGCTTTGGAGTATAATCTGTGCAGTGATACACACATAGATCCATTTATCAAGAAAGAGCTGTCCGGGACCAACTATGTGTACACACTCCACTAAGCACACACTACACACACACACACACACACACACACATATATTTTTACACTTCAGAGCACCTCCTATGAGCCAGGCACCACCTTAAGCACTAGAGATACACAGATAAATACGACGTGGCCTTCACTTACTCTACACTACACTGGCTGGGCTGCTAGCAGGCTCTTCCCTTGTGTATCTGCTCCCTCCTGCTCCCACCAGCCAGGCTTGGGGCTTCCCCAGGGTCAGTAGTCTGTTCAGAACAGACATCACTTCTCATTTTAATTACATATTAAATAATTACATAAACTGATTAAATAGGAGTACAAAAAAGTGCTTCTATGAAAAGCAAGTTGAATGCTTTAGAAAGACCTGATGAAGACAAGTTGCTAAAAACAAATTGTTGACGGATTAATTAGGTGTGGGCAAGGCAATGGTAAAAAACTGGAGTGGTGGAACTTAAAATATCTGAAAATATTACGCATTTTATTTCTCAAATGTATTTAAGAACTCACTTCACTTAAAGAAACTGAAACTGGAAATCACAGGTAATGTGTTAAGGATGTACTTTATGAAAGAAAGTCAAAAGAACTCCACTCAGAAGACCCACACTCAAAGGAAAACGCCCCGGCCCACATCAAGAGATTTGTAAAGGTGTGTGCATTTATATATTTTTAAGTTAAAATGCTCAGGGATTGTATCTCTTTTCTTTTTTAGATTCTCTGATTTAACTGACTTTTGGCATCGACTAACCAACTATTCATCAAATTACCCAAGATAAGAAGGTGTTCCCTCTGTACCTGCCCGTTTCTCTTAGGTCGATAGCAAAATGAGTTTATGTTCCCTTGGTCCAATCTAACTAGGGAGCAGAAGAAGTTGGCCTGGGATTTTATAGAACAGACCTGTTAAATACCTCTCAGACAGAAAATGTGTGGGTAGACTACTGAATGTTAGCCATGTTTCCAGAGCCCTGAGCTGCTAATTCTCGTAAGCATGAGCCACACAGACTACTCGTAGTCTGAAGCATGGGCCGAGAGATGAGGGTTGCCCCCCAGAGCCAGCTCAGCTTTGGCCGCAGGTCTGGACACAGCCTACCGGTTGATTCGACATCTGATGTTCCAACTCACCTGCGATGCCAGTTGGAATGTCTCAGGTGATGCTTTATGGAGAAAAGGCGCCAGTACCAAGTATCAAGGAGTGTCAAGGGGTGAGATCCCATCCCAAGACTCCTTGATCACCAGTCTAGTACGCTTCTGTTTATTTGCATAGAACGCTGGATTTCTATGCCACATGACAATTCCAGGCGCTAAAACTGAAGCGACATCATTAGCTTCCTGCCGGAGCTTTAAGCCATCAGGAAGCAATCTGTCAGGGGAGGCTGTGCGGGGCCTCCTGTCAAGCGCAGTGTGCAGCAGCACGGAGCAAGGGAGAAGGGAGGTTTCAGCAGAGTTTCAGTCACCTGATGAGATTCTTAAAAGAGATATTTAACATTGAGAGAATCCCACTGGATTCTCTGGAGAGAGAAAAATATCAACTTTTTTTTTTTTTTTTTTTTTTTTTTTTTTTTTTTTTTTGCTTTGAAGACAAGAAATTGGTATGAGAGGACGCAAAAGAACTGGGAGAGCCTTTGTATATTGTGAGCTGAGTTTATTTTTACTCTCTGCCAACAGAGGCAAGGTAATTCTATAAGCATCATTTAACTTTCTCCCTAGAAACAAAACAGAAGAAGGCAGTTAATGCCTTGCATTCTCCAACTCCAATTCCAACTTGTTTTTCCCCAAGAAAATTAAACTGAGTCTCACAGAATGGCCCCCAAACGTGTGCTTTCAAAGGCAGATCCCAAAACTGATGGGACCCTCAGTGAGAGGATGAGGAGCTATTTTCCATTTCAATTTGGAGTCAGAAAATCTGTGGGTCGCCTTGTCTTCATTAGGGGTAAGCCTAGATCACCTCCAGGATTTCTCTCCTTCCAAAGGAATAAAAAAATAAAAAATAAAATAAAATAAAAAAGAGTTTCAATTACAGCTGTTGAATTTTAAGTCAGGTATCAGCAAGAAATTCCTAATTTGAGAGCTGTCAATCAGGGGAACAAGTTCCAAAATAGGTTGTGGAATCTTCTTCCCTAGAGACAGTTAAAAATAGCCCAGGCAGCCATCTGTCCTGCTAGGGTGCAGCCCTTCCAGGAGGCGGGTGACAAAACAAAACCTGCTTCCCTCCCAGGGAAGTGACGAGGTGGATAAGAAAAAAGGGAAGAAGGCAGAAGTCCATCGGGGCCCAGGTAACGCTGTGGAAGAGGCAGCTGAGACTTCCCGTGGCAAAGGGAAGACTAGGGCTGCAAAGAAGAAAATACTAGGGGAAAAAGACAGGAAATAACCACGCGGCTCAGAGCTCTGCAGGGAGAGCAGAGCCAATTTGCTTCCTAGCTGTGGCAGCCCCATTTTGGTCCTGGAGACTGGGAGCTCAGCCACAGATCCTTAGGGAGGGTCTTATTTCCCTCCCTAGTTCCCAAAAGAGTGTGTACATGAAGCCAAACTGAAAGATGGGAATCCTCAAATAAATCCAAGATCTTCCCAGGTAAACAGCAGCACCCACCGACCATCTCCACAAAGTTTTCTTTTAAAATACAGTCCTTTTGTTTCTTGGGCTGTCTGTAATCCTACCCATTTCCTGCATTTCTTTCATTGCTATGGAAAGCTCTTTTGGGGCTTGAAAAGGAACAAACCCTCCATGGACCTGTAAAAACCTAACTCCAATGGGAAATGCAAGAGACAGCATTGCTATGGCCTGTAACCTCTGCAAAATTGGAACCGTCCCTCTCCCTGCAGACACGAGCAGCCCTTTGACTCCCATCTCTGTGCAACCACCTCAAATGTCCACACTTGGGGCTTTCAACCAGGTCTTTGTTCCTAACATTGCGTCTTCCCGCAGCACACTGGAGTCAGACACGTGGCACTGTCAACATGGGCCTTTGGGCAACCAGCTTTGCTGGTAGACAAAACACAGGAAGCCCACTGTTTTCTAAGCCCACACAGGGCAAGAGGACCCTGCAAAGGGAAAGAGGGCAGGGACCAGGGACTCGCTGAGGTAGGCAGCACGCTGAAGATGCAGGCGAGGGATGGCCACCAGCTGTTGAAAGCCAGACGTAGGAGAGGACAGGGCCAAACCAGTGCCTGGGGCTCAATTCTTTAAAAAAGAATTTTCTCTGGCTGGGGTTGCCAGCTAAGGAGAAACCTGAAGCTCAAGCATGCAGCCTGGTGATTTTTCTCCCCCTTCAGCAAAGCCAGGGAAATTTGCAAAGATAACTAGAAGAAAATCAATACAGCAGGGCCCCAGATTTAAGATGAGTTTTGGCAGAAGACAAATCCGAGTCTGTTCTGTTCTTGCAGCTGTCCTAAGTCAGATGAGATGAGGCTTTTACCCTCACAGAAGGTATCAGACTTATTCAGAAGAACGAGAAGATAATGGATATGAAAGGGGCCCGTAAATTCACATAGCCCAAAACAAATGAAAGCGATTATTATCAGTCCTAGTAGCACATGGGCTGTCCCCAAACCAAGTGGCTAAATAGAAGCAATGTCACCAAGAAAAGCAGAGACCGCATTCTAGTCATCTAACGTGGCCACTCTAGGGGCTTGGCTAGGGAACCATCTTCTATCCTGCTGGTGTGGGGGCAAAGCCAGCTATGAAAAGGATCAGGCTCGTTCCCCTCCCCCTTTTTTTAGAGAGAGAGCACACACAAACAGGGCAGGAGTGGGGGGCACAGGGAGACGGAGAGAGAGAATCTTAAGTAGGCTCCATGCCCAGTGTGGAGCCAGCCTAATGTGGGGCTCGATCTCACGACCCTGAGATCATTACCTGAGCCAAAATCAAGAGTCAGATGTTTAACTAACTGAGCCACCCAGGTGCCCCAGGCTCCTTCCCTTTTTTGCTGGATGCCACACAACACCTGGCCAGAAACCTTAACCCTCTGGAATGTGCTGGACGCTGTGGTCAAAATCCAGGACTTGGGAACAGCATATTGGGAAGTGTCTCTCCTCAGAACCTAACTCAGGTGCAAAGGGGTGGCTCTATCCAGGACCTGCCCTGTGTAGCTACGAAATCCAGGGTTTGCACATTTTTCAGAGCTGGGATCTTCAACACCTTCGGGATTCATTCCTCAGATATGGGGTTCGGACTAGTGAAGGCCTTAGGGGATTGCAACTAAGCAGCAGAGAGCTAGTTTCCAAGGAGGAGACTGAGCAAATGATGCAGGAGTAGGGCCTCCTCTAGAGGTCGGCCCCTCCAGCAGCCCATCACCTCCCGCCTGCCCCTTGCAGACTACAGGGAAGCCAGTACAGACAGGTGAGCGGGCGTCTGGTTCTTCAAGCTCTCCTGGCAAGGAGAACCCACACTATCTTTCTATAGCCTGGAGCTGGTAAAAGAAGGGAAGGAAGGAACTAACAATGGAGTAACCAACCCACCAGCTTCCCATTCATTCTCATAACTCAACATGATGAGGCTGGCTGGCTGCCTGCCAGCCAGTACTCTCCCTAAAAGGATAGAGCTGAAAAGGCTGTCAAATCAGAGTGCAGGACAGCAAAAGAGCATTGGACTGCTCATCAAAAGATTGGGGCGGGGGGATTAATTAATGCAAAGGAACATGAGGGAACTTTTGGGGTACAGAAATGTCCAATATACTGATTATGATTGTGGTTATTCAAGTGTATACACAGGTCAGAACTCACTGGACTGTAAGTTTAAAATGGGTGCATTTTACAGTATATAAATTACATCCCAATAAAGTTTTAAAAATTAAAAAATCTGCATTCTAAATTCTAATTCTGCCCCTGTTAACTGTGTGACCTTGAACAAGTCACTTAGTCTACCCAATGCCTCAGTTTTCCCATCTGTTAAATGTGGTTAATAATTTTTGCCCTGCTTACTTCATAGGATTTTTAAGGTCGAATGACATCATATATGTGAATTTATGTCAAAAAGCACAAGATGCTAAACAAATATAAGGTACTTGTAGTTATTGTCTGTTCTACAATACTTGGGACATCCCTTGCTATACATTTCATGCTGATCTTAAGGCATGGAGGGGAAATTCTGATCTCTTTAACTTCTGATGGTTCAGAAATCTTTCCCCTGGAAAACCTTGACTTGAGAATTCTTTCTTCTTGCTCCTGGCTATCTGCTTGCCCACCTCTTCACTATGTAAATGTGACTTACTCTGGGTGCACAGGCCCTTCTGGCTCCCACAGATAAGCACCCCGACATGGGAGCATAGCCTCTGAACACAGCTGCTTGACCAGAACGCAGACGTCATGGCTGATACCATTCTGAAACTGCAGACTCTTCCCTTTCTGGGGAAACTAGTGAGTTGGCATTTTCCATGTTGCCACAGAGAGCTCCTCATAGAAGGACAAAATGGGGAAAAAACACAGATGCCTCGGCAGTTAGGTACAAATCTATCCAGCTGGAAGGGTCAGCTAAAAGGGACTGAGATGATCTAATCCAACTCCTTCATTTAAAAAGAAAAAACTAAGAAATTATTTCTCTGAAAGGACAAGAGTTCAAGGCTAAGCAAAATTATTAGGTAGGTTCCAATGCAGGTGCTTCAACCCCTCCACAACCACCTCCCCCCCCCCCAATATATAGTCACTTTCCCTAAGATCCTCTCCTTCCCCACTATGGCATCTAGTAGCCTTAGACCCTTATTCACAGCTCTTATGGGAAACAAAAGGGATCTCACACTGCAGTATAAATAAGCAAACAGCACTTTTGAGTAAGATGAGGGAAGAGACCATTTTTAAATAGGTCAAGCTAACAGTGGAAGAGATGTCTTCAGCTCATCCTCACACAGAGGCCCTGACAACAGCCCCCAAATCATATCCAGTAGCTGGCTTTCTACCCAGCCTTAGGCAAACAGAGAACTAGCGCTTGAAACTCTCCCAGATAAGTTGAAGTGGGCTAACAAAGAAGTTCAAGTGGACCTCAGGGCTCAGGTCTTAGCCACAAGCCTGCCTTATCATCCTCTAGAGATGGCGCTGCAAGCAGGAACAGTGTCCCACGGAAAGGTGTGTTACACGTCTTGCCTAAATGGAAATCAGAGCTCCATACACACCATGCCATTCTTCCTTGCAAATGCTCCTTTTAAACCCATATCTTAAGAATTCCATTCACTCTGGTTTCACCTGGCGGAGAGAGAAAACAAGTCTCTTGGTCCACTTTTTACCTAGTCAAAGCCACCATCATCTCTCACTTGATTACTGACAACAGTCTTGTAACTGGCACCCTTCCTTCCACTTTTTATCCGCTAATATCTATTTTCCCCACAGCAAGCAGTGTGATCTTTAAAAAAAACAAATCAGATGTGTTACTCCCAGCTTATTGCCCTCCAGTGGCTTCCCACTGCACTGGGAATCAAATGCAGAGTCCTGGCCATACTCTCTAGGCTCCGTGTGGCCTGACCCTGTCTGCCAGTTCCAGCTCCCTCCAGACTCTCTCCTCCTTGCACTCTGCCTTCTGATCACACAGACCTTCTTTCTGTTCCTCAAACATGCACAGCTCTGAGCACCTTCAGACCTTAGCACCTGCTGTTCCCTCAGCCCCTAGACCTGCCCTTGGCTGACTCTTTCTTCCCATCCCATGGGCAGCTCAGATGTCACCTCCAACAGGCTTTGTTGGACCACACCTGGGTTAAGTAAGCAATGCCCTGCCCCCACCAGCTACTCTGAACACACCACTTTATTTTTTATTTCCTTCACTACACTCAGCTTCCTGCATTTCACTGCTCCATGTATCTGTTCACTGTGTACTTCTCCCACTAAGATGACAGCTCCCCGAAAGCAGAGCTGTTCCATCGTGTTGGTCACTCTTTCTAGCACCAGGCCAGAGCCTGGCACACAGAGGACCTGCATCACCACAGGCCGATTACCTAAATGAAAAAATTGAATGAATGAATATTTTTTATACAAACAGAACTAAATAAAGGTCTTTCAAGATCGGGTAAAGCCCTCTGGTAGGCCCCACAGAGACCGTGTCCTGGGTCACACCTTTGCTCACAGACCCGCCAGCACTGGTACACACTTTACCAACAGGGAACTGTATCTACAGGATGGGAGGTGAGGTCACGTGCCTCCATCGGGCATTTCCCTAATTAATCATCGACACTCAGAGTCTGGATATCTATAACACCAACTCTGGCATCGATCTGAAGGAAACCTATTCGTTTAAGCTGACAAAAACATGCTGTCATTTTCATTTCCATTACAAAGCATGCCAATGTAGCAGAAATATTTTGATTGATTGCACATCTTTCTCACAATCCAAGTGGCAATTGATCAGCTTACCAAGGGACAAATAGCTCAACAACTCAGGCCAGAAGCAGAAAGTCTTTTTTTTCTTTCTTTACTTACAAGACTTAAGTAAGATACTGAAAATACAGAAAATTACTAATACTTAAAATTTTCTTTTGGGAGACACTAAACTGTGACACCGTCACCCCTTTTGTTTGGAACAAGGTAAGATGTATATACGTGTGTATATGTATTTATACACAACATATATATCTATGTATGTTATGTATCTATCAATTAGACAATAAGTAACTAACAGCACCGCCATACCCTATGTGGGACATGAATCCCAAGGCCAGGAAGGAATCTCCAACAACACCTTCACTCCTGGCCCCACGGAGAACAAATGAGTTCACAGAACTAAAAGCACTTTGAGACTCTGAAAGAAACAAGCTACAGAAATTCTGAAAGAAGTGGGGAAAAAAAAACAAGTACAAAAACAGTCTCTTGGGGGGGGGAGGGGACGTTGCATAAAGAGAGAGTCAAGGTGCTCATTACTGAAAAGCCCTTCAGGTTGAAGAGAGCCATCCTTGACCATCCCTCCACTTCCCCGCAGCCACCCGGCTCTTCTTTTCAAGGATCAGTGGTGATCAGACTCCCTCTCCGACAGGCTGTTGACTCAGTGGCCTTTCTGGCAGCCAAACTGCTGGGAGCTGCTCAGGCGCACCCGGCCAAGCAGGCTAGCACAGGTTTCCACCACGCCCAGGCTTCAGCTTGGTGGAAAATGAAAATGGCCAAAAGAGTTTTAATGAGTTGTTAATGATTTAAGTATGCATAGTGATATGCTTGCAAGATAAGACCAAAGGAACCCAACCCATTATACATTCAATTATACAACCCTGGCACACATTTAGGAAGCTTCTAAAATAGAATGAAGGCTGGAAGATTCTATGCCTCCATACCCTCCCCTTCCTAAAAAAGCATTCTCTTCTCTTTTCTGAAGTCTCCAGAACAGAGTATTCGACAGTCTTCCTTCATACTTTCATCCTATCATTCCACAAACACCTGGCTTCTGCCTGATGTCAACCCTGCCTCTCAATCACTTACTGAGGACAGGACTAAACTTGAGCTGTTTCCTGTGGACAAAAGTACAATGGTCGCCTTAAGATCACCTACTTGAAGGAAAACTGGTTTTAGGCTGATTAATATACTCCATACTTCCAGGTTCTCACACTTGGTATGTCTTTTTCTAAAACACCCCAATAAGATAAGAGGTAGGAAAATGGCTCCCTTGGTTAATTGAGAAGGAATGTCATCTTTAAAAAGAAAAAAAGGAGGGGGGGCACCTGGGTGGCTCAGTCGGTTGAGTGTCCAACTCTTGATCTCAGCTCAGGTCTTGATCTCAGGCTCCTGAGTTCAAGCCCCACATTGGGCTCCATGCTGTGCACAGAGCCACTTAAAAAATAATAATAATAAATAAATAAAAAGGGGGAAAAAAGGCTCTGATATGTACTGGCAGACACATGCCATCCTTTTGTACAACATTTTTGCAAGCAGATTTGATTTTCTTTATTTGAATTTATCCAGTTTTGGAGGTTGCAATATCAAAACAGATCTATGTTCCATTTCGTTCAACATTAGGTCAAGACACTTAGATTGCTGTAAATAAGAATGATTCTAGGTTATGATTAAGATGGCTTTTCGAACAATGAACAACAGTAGGTCACAATCACCTGCAAATGCCCAGCGCTGTGTTAAACACCAGTGATGGGCACCAAGGAAGTATAAAATAGAATTCCTGTCATCCACATCTAACAATCTAGAGACAGCCCTCAATTAATTCACTAACAGAATATGTTACATAATAAGATTATTTGTAATTTCAAACACATTTCACCAGTTTCAGTTCTCAGGGGGGTAGAGAACTGACTTAGCCCATAATGTGACTGAAGTAACAAGTGTGTGCAAATGAAACCTGATCTAGAAAACTGGCATAACACCAGAATGTCTACCATGTGTGTGTATGGTGCTTTGTTAGCTACCGAGATTCTCATATACGTAAATGTCACCTGTGGATAGGTGGTATTTGGTAGAACAATGGTAATGTTTCCGATGGCTGAAGAAACTGAGGAACAGAAAGCCTAGAAACTGCTTCAAAGTCACAAGGCTACCATGGCAACAGGACTCCCAGGCTGTTCTTCCAACTCCAAATCCCATTCTCTATCCACTTGCGCCAAACTGAATGAGAAATAGGTGTGGAGTGTTTTGCTTTGCTTTGTTGTTTAAGACTGATATCTGAGAAAGAGGAAATTTCATTTGAGAAAGATGAGGAGGTAAAGGGAAACTTTTGGCGATTCAAAAGAAGGCTTAGGGGCACTTTTAGAAGCTTTAGACCATGACAGCCCTGGGGCTTTACTGCTTTCATTTCACTGTAAGCCTCACAGAGGGGCTGTTCCCCCTTTCAGGCTGTCTTTGCCTTTTCAAGTTCACCTGCCATGCTTAAGGCATATTGGAGGAGGGTGTTCGGTGTGGGTTTTAACTCATGAATGGGAATACGCCATCCAGAAGTGTTTGAGAAGAGTTTCTTGATAGCTAGGTAAGCACTGGAAAAGAGGAGGGTAATGAAGACGATGGACTAGTGTGTGAGAAAGACCGCCTGATGGAGAATGAACGGAGTTGCCAGCCTAGGAAGACAGGCAAAGGGGGTTGGGGACTGAGGGAGCGCACAGTTCTAGTAAAGAGTCCGTGGGGAAGAGTGTTCAGTTAGCCCTCACCACTGTACCATCAGGCCAAGGCAGGTGAAGGAGGAGGCAGCGGCAGGCATGACCCCCAGCTATGCATAAATACAGTCTCTCCCCCTCAGTGAGGGCCGACAGTTGAGAAGACATCTACAACATTATCAGATGACCACACAAATGATCACACATCTGTGACTTCCACAAAAATTCCTCCAACTGAATCCAAGCGCAAAGAGTCTCATCCTTCATCCAATAATCCAGTAAACATTTAGTATGCGCCAAGCACCGCATTAGATGCCAGGAAAACAAAAGTATACAGGGACGGTCTTCAAGGAGCTGCCTTCAAGGAGCTCACAGTTTAGCAGGCAAGAAAGATGTACAAATAAATAAATGCAAAAGAGTCGACTGGTATGAATTTCTTCAGTTCAGTACCGACTACAGCCCGGGCACAGCAGGCTTCCAGCATACACAGAGCCCAGTGGATTCCCCAACACACACTTCTTGGCAGACCTTTTATTTATCATTTACCCATCCGTATACAGAGGCTCACACTAACACTTAGGCCAAATCTATGTTATTAATCACATATTTGCTGGCTAAGTCACTTTCCTGATGTCCACCCTGCCCAAGCCACTGTTTTGCTTCCAAGGGGGAAGAATGTGTGTGCATAAATCTCGCTCAAATTATGTAAGAGAAACCTGAACTTGGGGTGATGCTAAAAGGGTTCACCATAGCATGGCATGTCCTTTCAAGTATGGCCCAGAGAGCAACAGGTGATTCACTTTTTTTTTTTTTTAAGATTTTATTTATTTATTTGACAGAGATAGAGACAGCCAGCGAGAGAGGGAACACAAGCAGGGGGAGTGGGAGAGGAAGAAGCAGGCTCACAGCGGAGGAGCCTGATGTGGGGCTCGATCCCATAACGCCGGGATCACGCCCTGAGCCGAAGGCAGACGCTTAACCGCTGTGCCACCCAGGCACCCCAACAGGTGATTCACTTTAACAAACATCCTTGAGTCAATGTTATGTAGGTCAAGTCCCATGAAAACAAACTCCAAGAGACTGTCCATCTTCTTCTGTCGCAGCAAATAAAATCTTAGTTTATATTTGTTTGTGCTGTGTCATTTACAAAGCATTTATGAAATGGTTATCTCATTTAATCAACACAGCAACCCTTAGTTATAAGTATAATATGGTCGTTTTTTTTTTAAAGATTTTATTTATTTATGCGACAGAGAGACAGCCAGCGAGAGAGGGAACACAGCAGGGGAGTGGGAGAGGAAGAAGCAGGCTCCCAGCAGAGGAGCCCGATGTGGGACTAGATCCCCAAACGCCGGGATCACGCCCTGAGCGGAAGGCAGACGCTTAAGGACTGCGCTATCCAGGCGCCCCTATATGGTCGTCTTTAATCTGAAGAAGCTGAGGCCAGTAGAGGTTAGGGAAGTAAACAGGGCCATGCAATTAATGGCATGGGTCAGAGCTGGGTCTGGCACTCAAGCCTTCCGACCTCCAGTTGGGTGTTTCCTTCTACCAAATTGGGGCTTAAAATTCCCAAGCCAACCGTTGGTAATCTCTGTTACTTAGAAAGAAAAAATAAAAAGGAGGACAATAATTCCTCCAGTCTCCTTGGATCCAACACACTGGATGACTGTCAATCACAGGCCATTCTGTTCAGAATAGAAATAACACTAAAAATTCAAAGCCTTTGGAGGTGATGATGGAATATATTCAGTTCTAATGCCAATATCTAAAATATATTTGCCTATAAATAGCATTAGCTTGATCCCCTCTCGCAACAAATCGCACATCAAAATCTCCAAACTCTATAACCAGGAGCCATCTCACCATCCCGAAGTTATTCAAATTAAGGCGATTAGCCACTCCTGCCTCCACACCTCGAAACAAAACAGCACCAGCACCACCCAGTCATGTTTTGCTGAACTCAGCCTCTCCCACACTCCCTGGGATGCTTTTAAAATAACTTGTTCATTAGCCAGCTCTCTGTCAACCATGGGAGCTAGGGGTGTGGAGGGGACGTTGGTGGGGGGGCTTGAATCGACTTTTCTGTATTTCTCAGAGCAGGAGAGATGCTCATCAGCAGAGAAGAAACGCTCAGAACTCAAATTTTTCCTTTCCTTGTTCAGCCAGGGCTCCTCCGCTACAGGGTATGGGGAAAGAAAATGCTATTAATTCTCAAACACAAACAGTGAGTCCCCTTGAAGGGGGAAACATTTCTCAAACTGAAATGTAAAAAAGCTCCAAACGAGGTCAGGTATTTGGCATATACACCGAGGTGCCATCTAGCTCACAGTTTCTCTGCAACATTCCCAATTTAGAAGAAAGGAAAATGACAGATTTAATGAAGGGGGGGATGTGGGGAAAGGCTGGCACTGTCACCTACCTGATGAAATTCCTCCTTGAACGGAACTGTCACCTCAAACTCACAAGTCCAAAATAACCCTCACTCTCTTGCCAAGCGCAGCATCTTCTCCTGACTGCCCCACGACTATTTCTGCCTTTGCCACCAGCCTTCTCCCCGTGCCCCAAGCCAGGTACCTCAGGCCCGCCTGACTCCCACCTGGCGCCTGGCTCCCGCGCCCATCTCTGCAGCTCAGCTCCCCATCTTGGTAGTACCTCTGGACTCTAGCGTGGTCAAGCACGGACCAAGGGTAAAGGCGCAAGCTGACTTTGGAGTCATCCAGACCTGGGCCTGAGTCACCAGTCCCCTTGGATCAAGGGCCTGAGCACAAGTTTCTAGTTCAGTTAACGAAGACTCGCTTCCCTCACTGGTGGCTCGAAGAATTAGCAACCTATCGCAGCGCCCACCGCAGGGGCCTGGCACAGACGAGCCCACTGTGCGGGCAGGAGCAGCCTGGAGCAAGCCGGGGAGGCGCTCTGAAACACCACCGCCTCACACCACCCCTCCAGCAGACCGCCCCGATTGTTCTCCGCGGGCTCGCGCACAGCCGGACGGGGGCTGACCTTCGAGATCGTCCACAACCAGCCGGCCCCATCCGCCCCCTCGGTCTCTGCCTCCTCTGTTCCGACCAGAGTCCACTGGCTCCCTCAGCAAGCGTTCACCGGGGGCGACCACAGGCAAACGCGGTGCTGGACGCTGGCAACGGGAACGGGAACGAAAGGCTGTCCGCCCTCAGGATCGCCCAAGCGTCTTTTCGGTAGGGAGCGTGTGTCTGAGGAAAGGGGCTTGCGGTGGGGGTGAGGCCGGATAAAACCACCCTTGTATTCTGGTGTAGGAAGTGATGCGGGGCTGGTCAGCACGGTGGGGGCTGTGGGAACGCCAGGGAGGGAAGCGCACACACTTGCCTCTGTTCTCCCCTCCTACTCTGGAGTCAGCCAAAGCCTGCGCCGTCGGGCAAGGTCTCATTCACTCGGGCCCACACCTCTCCATCTCCGAATTCCTCAAGTTCTTATCAACATTACTCATTTTCAGTCATCCACTGGCTGACGTCATCTCTTGTGTTGCTGTGGGTTAATTTTTTTTTACTACTTTTCATATACATTGGTTGTTTTTCTCCACTGGTTTATATGACTGTAGATACAGACTAGACTCTAGACACCTCTCAATCTCTCACATACTAATTATTTGTGGCATAGGTGATAAACTCAGAAATACTGACAATCACAAAATATGTATTCTTTTAGCGATGACAAACACCTGCTCCCCTCACTGCTAGGTCCTGGCTTCTGCAGGGGTATCGCTGTGTCCAACCCAAGAGGAGAGAGAAGACCCCTGGGTGTCTCTGAAAATTTTTCAAAACGTAATTTGCTAATATTGTGGTTTTAAACCTTAGGAAATTTTTTGTAAGAGAAAGTTCTCATCCCAGGTGGCACAGTGTTAACACCACTACAGCTCGATGGAGGGTTCGTCTTGTCCACAAATACATGCAAACTCGACATCCATACTAATGTGACATTACAGATCAATGGGGAAAGAGATGCACCCATTCGATAAGTGAAACTAGAACAAATGGTTAGCCATATGGAATATAAAAATAAAGTTCAGTCCCTACCTCACCATTCACAAGAATAAATTCCTCATTTGTGCAAGGCAGATATGTGAGAAGCAAAACTTAAAAACCTTTAGAAGAAATACAGGGGAATATCCTTATAATTTCAGGATAGGAAAGACTGTGTGGGTTAAAAAAAAAAAAAAAGTCCAAACAACAAAGAAAAAGCTGGACAGATGTGAATATCTTTCAACAAAACTTCTTTTTTTTTTTAAGATTTTATTTATTTATTCGACAGAGAGAGACAGCCAGCGAGAGAGGGAACACAAGCAGGGGGAGTGGGAGAGGAAGAAGCAGGCTCATAGTGGAGGAGCCCGATGTGGGGCTCGATCCCATAACGCCGGGATCACGCCCTGAGCCGAAGGCAGGAGCCCAGCCACTGTGCCACCCAGGTGCCCTTACAACAAAACTTCTTATACATCAGAGAATCCAGTAAAAAGATAAGCCAGCTCTGGGAGAGGTATATGTAACCCGTATCACCAACAAAGGATGGATACCATGATATGTAAGAAATAGGTACACAGCAATAATAAAAAGAAAAATAACCTAAAAGAGCCATCTCTAGATTGCAGTTCAAGAACTATTCTGGGGAAGGTTCCAGCTGATCTTCTCCCAGAACATGAAGGACAGAAACACAGTGAGGTGGCAACTTAGTCCACTTCTATATGTTTATATTTTATTACCATTTATAAATTTGTTATCATATTATTATCTCAATTTATCTATACAGCGACCCTGGGATATAGGCAGAACATATAGTGTAACATTTTATTGACAAGGAAATCTAGACTCAAGAAGGCAAATGATAAATTCAGGGACACAAACAGCGCTTCCTAGTGAGAAGCAAAACCTAGATTTTCCACCTTCTAATCCATAATCTTTCCATTAAAAAACACACAAAACTGCCTCCACTTTAAAAAAAAAAATACACATTCACACAAAAATGTATACATGAATGTTCATCACAGCTTTCTTCATAATAACCTCAAACTGGAAACAACCAGATGTCCTTCAATGGGTAAATGGTTAGCAAACCCATGTACATCCCTATCATGAGATTCTACCCAACAATAAAAAGGAAGGAACTAGTGATACACGGAACAGCCTAGATGAATCGCCAGAGAATTACGCTGAGGGAGAAAAAGTCAATCCTAAAAGGCTACATACTATATGAGTCCATGTATGATATTCTGGAAATGACAAGTCATGAGAACAGATTGGCGGCTCCAGGAGTTAAGGACTAAGGATTAAGGGAGATGGGATGAGGGGATGATGGGGGAGACAGGACTATAAAAGATCGACATGAGCAATCCTGGTGGTAATGAGGCTGTTTGGTATTTTGACTGTATCAATGTCAATGTCCTGGTTGTGACATTGTACTATAGTTTTGAAAGATTTTAACCATTGGGGGAAACTAAGTAAAGGGTATTGCAATCCATATTGTTTCTTCCAACTGCATATGAATGTGTGATTATCTCAAAATAAAATATTTCAAAAAAGACCAAAAATTTTTAAGAGGTCTAAAATCACCCTGTCCTGCTGTCGCACCATTCAGAGGCTAAACGAGATGAAATATGTAAAGGCGCTTCACAGACCGCCAAGCACACGGTAATACTAGGGACAATCACCAACTCCCACCTCAACCAGCCTCGGCCACATCACTCACTGTCAGACCGTTCTCTCAACACCAGGCTTTCACATCTCTCCACCATGGTCCTTCGTTGTACTGGTGCAATCTGTCCATCCCTTTTAATATCCTGAAGCTCCTTGAAAGCCAAAACCTCATTCTGTATCCCTATATGCCCACAACCTAGCAAAAAATCAAGCACAGAGTAGGTGCCAGGTATATGGGTACTGGTTGAAACTAGTTCATGATTTCCATGTTTAATACAAAGTATCCCAACACCAGTAGAAGTGAGGAGGGGAGGGGACTGGGAGGAACACCCCAGAACACCCCATGAGCCAATGTCTTGAGAGTTGCATCAATGACTTCTTCCTTCCCCAAGCCTGAGAACCCAAATGTCTGTACAGATGGTGTGGTGGCAGCAGCAAAAATATGAATTCAATTCATCAGGCCTCATTTTTTATCCTGTTTCAAGCTCTGCAAATGAAGGAATTGACCATTTATAGTTTGGGTCACTGGAACAAGATGGGAAGGTAGACTGGAGTGTACTCTTCTGGAAAAGATTTTAAAGGTTAGCTGACAGCCCTTTTCCTGAAATGATTAGACTGGAGACTTGCCTGAGGGTTGGGGGGGGAGAGGAATGTACTAAATGATCTGTCAAGATCTCTCAGAGACCTCACACTCTCTGCCTGGACAAACCTATTTGGTTCATGGGGTGGGGAGGGGGTTCCCACACTCTGAAAACAATGCTAGCTCCTTACTCCTCTGCCGAATAGTTTTTGACAAAAAAAGAAAGAAAGAAAGAAAGAAAGAAAGAAAGAAAGAAAGAAAGCAAGCCAAAAAAAGAAAAAAAGAAAAAAGAAAAGAAACACACATACAAGCGGGTGTTTGCTGCTCCTAATGTTATTGGATAATTTTTCAAATTCTTACTCAATTACATATCACACTCTTATCTGCAGTCTCCACAGGCCAGATAGGCCTGCTTTCACATCATGTCCACTGAGCCTACAGAACACAAGTATCCCTCTCAAGTAATTCCAGCTCTCTAAACATGACATCGTTTTACATTAAGTTGTGTGTATGTGCACGTGTGAGAGAGAGAGAGAGACAGTGTGTGTGTGTGTGTGTGTGTGTGTGTGTGTGTGTACAAGCCTGTGTTCACAAGTGCCTGGTCTAGGAGCAGTCAAGAGGAGATGAGGGGCCAGAGCAGGTTAAAACCTTGGGAGGTTTCTGTTTCTACCTAGATAATGATTAACTCTTTTCGTTGCTGAAAACAGAGGAGGTGGCATTTCTGGACTACTCCAGTAGGACTACTCCAGGACTACTACAGTCCTGCTCCCCGGTGGAAAGAACAAGTAAGAGCTCACACGCACACATCTTACTCTTAGAAAGAAATAAGTGGCATGAATTGGTTTCTGGCTTTGGCAGCGGGAGTGCTACTACAGTTTGAAGGAATACTTGGTGTTTTTAAATTGTGTCATTACCCACCTTAAAATATCCAGATCAAGAACCTCATTAATCAAAGCAACAGACACCATCTACCCAAAATGCTTCCACGTTTCCTTGAAAATTGCTGACAGCAAAGAGTTGAGATAAGTGACATCACCACAAATCACCGAATAAATAAGAGAGATCAAGAGATACAGCACAATTGACTCCGACAACGACTAACACACAAAGCCTATTAATGTCATTTAAAGATAAAACTTTAAGCCAGGAGTAGGAGAGATGAGCAGGAAGAATCTATGGCATCTATTCTCTGGTTTCTATCCTTCCCTCGGGACAATAATCAACATGGAAACACTGTGTGGCAACTCAATTTATAAGAACTGGTTTTTGGTCCCAGGTCCTAAAAATGATGAAGCAAAGAACTAGTAATCCATCTTTCTACTTTCCCGCTGAGATGGGAATACCAAAGGTGGAAGGACTTGTCCAACATTATGCAGCCAGTCCTCCATTATCCTACAACCATCCCGGCCTCCCTGTGAATGATCTTTTTTTAAGTGCCATAATGATAAAAATATGAGCTGTCATTATTATTAATAGTACTCATTTAAAAACAACAGACTGTTTCTTCGCCTATTCATTAGGTGAAAAGAAAACAAACATAAACGTGAAAACATTTCAACTCCACATTACAGCATACCTCATCACAATCCCCACACAAATCCCTTAGCTGACAAAGGGCCTAACCCATGAAGAGGGGTACAAGTGGCAAGAGGCCATCCTACATCCTCAGAGAGCCTGGAGTCACTTCCCCCACAACCCAGATGTATCCATTAACCCCATTCCAGTTCCACATCCACATGGCCTCCCCCTAGTTCGCCCCAGCCCAGATGTCAGGGATTTAAAAGCCTCCCATTTCCCTATACTTGAATCATAACTAAAGACAATCACCCCACTTCCTTTTTTCTTTCTGCCCCATATGTGTGCAACAGCCAGGCGACACAGCAAGCTCTGGGACCAGGGAGAGCGAAGTTCAGCCAGTTTTGTTCTTACAAGTGCTCCTGCTTCATAGGGGCAAAACTGTCATCTTCAATATCTGAAGTAAGCAAGAATAAGAACCATGAAAGCTGGGAGGGCATTAGAAATTCTCTAATTCAAGCCCTAATTTCCTAGATGAGAAAACCAAGGCAGGGCGGGGCGGGGGGGTCAAGTAGGTATGTCCCAGAAAGACGTTTAGAACACGACATGAACTGCATTTTGCATCACGACCCTAGGAAATGAGAACTATCGACGATCGTCTAGAATGGTGTTAAGTCGCCTTGGGTTCATCCTCCATCTCCATCGCTTAACAGCTGTGTGCTTTGGAGTAACTTAGGTAGCCTCCCGGTGTCTCCTCTGTGAAATGGGGATCATAAAAGCAGTTTCCTCCTAGGGCTGCTGGGAGATTCATGAGTTAATATATGTAAAGCACTTAGAGCTTAAACATAAGGAAATGCTAGCCACCATCATCATCGTCAATTATTAGCTCGGGCCAAGAATGACTATCTCCATTTTATAGATGAGGACACTAGGGGCTTTGAGACCTGAGGTGAGTTACCCCCCAAATCACAGTGGTAAATGGCAAAGCCAAACTAAAACCCAAACTTTCTTCCTCCAAATGGCACTCTTTCCCTTGGAACCATTCTCCCTGCACGGAACCCTTTAGGGTTTCTCCAAAATAGGTACCTTATCAAGATGCCTCCCCAAAGAGCAGCTTACTCATCTGACAAGATCTGGTCCAATACCCTCCACCCCAATCAATCAATTGATCAATCCAAACACAAGAGAAAGACTAGTGGAAAAGGGAGCAGATCTCTCAAGGATCCCAATGTTTGGAGAAACTGTTGCCAACTCTTTAGAAACAGGATGTATTTCTTAAAGCTCATGGCATGGCATGTCTTGGCCAGCTCGTGCTCTTGGATCCCTTTGTTTTCTGCGCCTTGTCTTCCTGTGGAGCCCTGGCCACCCAGACGCCCATGGCTGGTGAGGTCATCCTCTCCAGGGAGAGCACTCAGACTCTGCCCACCAAGCTGTGATTTGAGATGCAGGATCCAGGATCAGAAAGCAAAGACAAGGTCCCAACTTCCATAATGCCTCTCGGGTCACCTGCCCACTCATTAGTGCGTTTTTAGGAAAAAAAAAAGATTATTTTAAAGAACTGCCTTCTCCCTAACAGACGGCATCCTAAAATACCCACAGAAATGGACGAGGCGTACTCCCCAGCTGTTTTTCCTTCCTCGTGAATATAAATTTCAAGTTCAGAACCATTCATTCACAATGTATAAATAAGGTCATGGCTACTGAATATCAAATGACTTGAAAATCAGAGGGGAAAGTCTCCCTTTGCACCTTTCCTTCCCGTTTTCCATAGATCATACAGCTGCTTCGAAGGAGCTAATAGCTCTCTCCAAACCCATGCTTCAAAAAAGTATCACAACAGTCCCTTTGCAGAGTCAATTCTGTTCTAAAAAAGACCTCAACTTTCTCAACTTTAGACTTCAAATACCTGTTTAAAATGTTAAATAGGGGCGCCTGGGTGGCACAGCGGTTAAGCGTCTGCCTTTGGCTCAGGGCGTGATCCCGGCATTACGGGATCGAGCCCCACGTCAGGCTCCTCCGAGCCCCACGTCAGGCTTCTCCGCTATGAACCTGCTTCTTCCTCTCCCACTCCCCCTGCTTGTGTTCCCTCTCTCGCTGGCTGTCTCTATCTCCGTCAAATAAATAAATAAAATCTTCAAAAAAATAAAAAATAAAAAAATAAAATGTTAAATAAATCCTGGACAAATGTAGAATTTGTTTTGCTTTAATTACAGAAAACCCTACTTCTGTTTTACACTCTGCAATTTGACAGTTAATATTTTTCTTGGTTTCAGAGGTAAGAAACATGACTGAAGAAATTTGATCAACTCAATTAGAGCTCTAGGGCAGTGATTTTAAAGCGGATGGAGGGGGTAGTAAGGAAGGAAAAACAACACCCCCCACTGGGGAGCCTCCACGTGCTATATGGTGTTGTACCTGCCATTCCATGATGACAATCTTCACCATGTTTTGATCCACTCTGAATTTCAAACAACATTAACATAAGGAGAAGCCTTTTTATTGGAGTGGGGGGGAAAGGCAGAAGCATGGCACAGTCACATCCCACCTCAACTCAGAAAACATTTTTTAGTGCTTCTCTGTGCCAGAAGCTGGACACATGGCAGTAAATAAAAGATAGGTCTGTTCCCAAGGTGCTCAGTGAGTTGTAAATAAAAAGATGTAAACAAAGAGATTACAATGTAATATAATGAATGCAGTAATAGAACCTAGACAGCAGCACCAGGACACTGCTGAGGAAATGCTCAGGGTGGGTTGATTAACCCCGTGCAGAAAGCAAGGAGAGATGCTGAGGAATCCCTCTTGGCATCCTGCACAGGATCACTGTGCAGAGAGAAGGGACAAGCAGGGAAGACTTCCTGGAGGTGGTGGCATTTGAGCTGGCTTTTAAAGGATGACTGAGCTTTCCAGGTTCAAGGAAAATGACCCATTCGATAGTATTCACCAAGAGCCACCATTTACAGCTATGATACTGTTCTATTCACACTTCTACCTGAAGAGTCCCCTATAATAAGAGCTACGTATTTAGCATTTACGATTTGCCCTATACTTGATACACATTCACAATAAACCAGCCAGGTAGGTCTTGCTATCTCCACATCACAGCAGAGCACGCTTAGAGGAGAAGCTGAGTAACCCGAGCAAGGCCACAGGGCAAGGAGGTGACGTTGACACGGTTCCCAGTGAGGGCCCATCCCAAAGCCTGGGTTCTTTGCATGGCACTACACAACTTCAAAACATTCCCATCGAAGTCTAGAAGAGGAGGGAAGGCTGAAAGACACGTATTTAGAACTTAAGGAGGTACAAGTTGAACGCATAGTTCTGTGAGAGTCATCCCAGAGAGAAGGGTCCTTTCTAGTCAGAATGACCAAGGAAGGCACCGAGCAGGGTGAGATTTCAGGAGGTGAAGCTGTAGAACTGGGCGGGGAGAAAGGGGCAACCCAGGAACAGCACTTGGACTCAGACTCTGATAACAGCCCAGGTCCTAATTCCTGACCCATCATTCACCAGCAGCAGCCCCTGGGCGAGTCACTGATTTGCTGCACCTCAATTTATTCAACAGCAAAATGGGATAAGAGCACTATATTCCTCCTAGGGTCAGAGTGAGGATTAGGAACAATCTATATAAAGTGTTTAGCATAAGTACACGGTAAGCCCCAAACAGCAGAATGTTCGCTAATATAGTAGATGTGTTTCAAGTGTGACAAATAGGCCTCCAGTCCTCTCCTACAGTAAAATGAGAGATATGGTTGATGATAAAACTGAGAATAAGGTTGAGGACCAAGTTAATGTTCACCTGGGAAGTTGGTCTCTTCTCAGCAGGGAATCAATCATGAGAGGAAATAAGCCACAGTCATGGCATTCTGAGCAGATCTCCCAGGAGAGCCCCCAGCCCCAACCCTTGGCATCTGGCTCACTTGTGACCCTTTCAGGAGAAGTGTGAGGCCCTAGGGACTGGTTCAAGCAAGGTCTTTAGGAAAAACAGATACTGTCACTCGTCAACGCCTAACATCTCCAAGATTTTTTTTTCTTTCCTCTCTCCCTCTATCCTGTACCTCCCCCCACCCAAACACATAGTAATGGCTGAGGCACAATTATTAACCCAACTTCTCTGGGAGACTGTTTGTCTTTATTCACTAAATAAATAAATAAATAAATAAATAAATAAATAAATTTTCCAGGAACCAATCCGGGTAGCTTGGATCACTCTTTATTTAAATAGTTTTTAAATTTGGTAATACCTGGCTTTTACTTATTTATTTTCAAGTTAATGTCATTTCTATAATGTGGTTATTATATTACTCATTTAATAACATATTATAATGAAGACACTCTTGGTAATGATGGTTCTCACTTATCTTGATTGTGATGATTTCATGGGTGTATAACACATGTCAAAACTTATCTAATGTACACCTTAAACATGTGTGGTTTATTACATGTCAATTAAACCTCAATAAAGCTGATAAAAAATACAATAAAAATTTAGTAATTCATGTAATTATAAAAGGTATAAAATTGTTATCCACATACAATGTTCATATTATGAACATAAATATATATTCATAATATGAAAATATGAGCATGTATATTTAAATGTCAACTCTAAAAAGATTTATCAGGACACATGATTATATAGAAATATAGAAGTTGGGTGTAGAGGACATTTTTGTAAATAGGATTACATCATACCGTTCATAGCAGCAGTATTTGCAATAGGTAAAAGGTAGACACCACCCAAGTGTCCATGGAAAAATGAACGGACAAACAAAATGTGGTACAGAAATCCAATAGCCTTAAAAAGGAAATGAAATTCTGACAAATGCTACCACATGGATGGGCCTTGAAGACTTACGCTGAGTGAATTAAGCCAATCACAAAAGGACAAATACAGCATGCTTCCACTTATATGTGGTACCTAGAGCGGTCGGAGAAACAGGCTGGAGGTGAGGGGGATTGAGTAATGGGCACAGAGTACAAGTACAGATGCAGTACAAGACGCGGGGTCCTGGAGATAGAGCCGGTTTGCACAATGGTAATGTTCTAACTGCCACTGAACTGTCCACTGAAGAATGGCTGAGATAGTAAATTTTATGTTGTGTGTTTTTTCCCTACCATGAAAGAGATGAAAGTTCCTACACGTTATTGCAAAATCAGTAAAGGTGTTATTTTGTAATTCTTAAAAATGTTTTTTAAGTGCTCTTATTGATATTTCAATCAAACAACTTCTGAGGTAACTTTCCCAGATTCCCTAAAAGGCCAGCTCTGTAGCTGACACCAAGTTAAAACTGTGTACTTACATTTTATTACCAGTAGAGATCTACACGTTGACTTCTTTTTCCCTGCCACATGACCTAGTACGTTCCTAACAAAGCCCTCGGAGGCCTAGGGTGTAAGGTAGGTGCAATTCCCATGAAGAAGACGTCTCTTCTGGAAGAAGGGCTCTATAGGTACCACTGGCAGCCCATGTTTATCGGGAGTGAACAATGGGAGCATATGAGTCAGGAGCTGGGCACCTGCTGATTTAAAAGGGTGTGGACCCTACAGATCAGGGCCGGGTCTGACTCTGTAAACTTCATGACAGAGAAAGGATTGGCTTTCACCCTGTGCGGTGCATGATGATGTGGCCATAACCACCAGATGGGTTTCTCTGAAGATATTTCTGTTCCCATGCCCTAGGAGGATGCCTGAAATTGCAAAAGGGCTCCTCGCAAACACGCATCTCACCGCTGCCGCTTTGCACAGCACATGGCATCCCCAGCTCCTTGCCCACCACCTTCGTCCAGCCTTCCAACTCTGACATACAGAGTGCTCCGTTTTTCCCAGAGCTTCCTTTCCTTCCAGGAGTTCGGCTTACTGCAGAGTCCTATTTTCCCTGAGCAAGGGAAGAGAAGCCTTCAATCATCTCACAGGAAGATGACAGCATCTGCTTGGGGATTCCAAGGAGATGTTTTACTGCAGCTTTTCACAAACTGATTATATTTAAAGCTCCCTTGGGGAGTGGGGGCTGGGAGGAAAGAAGCTTTGGAGAAGACCTTTGTTGGCATGAGTGAAGAACCACTCAGACCTCCCTGGGGAGCAAGCTTGTTTAAATACCAGCAATCCACATTCCCAAGTGTGTATGCACACACAGTATGCGTGGAGTTTTAAATTTCATCTCCTGCTTGGAAAGGGTCCTAAAAGGGTTAAACTGTTCCAGGCAAAGGCCTGAGGTTTTTCTATCAAAATGCTCCAGATGGAAATTACAGAATTTCACTTCTCAGCTCTGTGCTGCACACATATTGCCCTTCTAAGACATTTAAAAAAAAAAAAAAAAAAAAAAGGACAAGACCCCCAATGTTCTCAAGAAAGAAAATTTGACTGCTCAGCACACAGTACCACTCTGTGTCAGAGGATTCCTCCTGGAATATTTGCATTAACTGTCAATCTCAAGCTTTCTGAGGCACTAGAAAAACTCAAGGTATGGCGAGGGTAAAGGAAAGGGGGTTCTGAATAAGGAGAGGATGACAGCTAGCCAGGAGACTAAGCAGTGATGAGAAGCCACCCAAATGCCACCCAGATTATCACCTCCAGTAACCAGGCGTTGCACTCTACCACCTTGTGCTGCTCCAATCTTGAAAGAAACTAACAGGCTACAGGCCAAAAGGCCTCAGGTTATGACCATGAACCTGACCGGGGTTGTCAAGAATTTCCAGATTCACGTATATGAAAGCGTTTCATTAATTGGAAAGAATCATGTAAAAGCATTAAGAATATTATTGCTTTCGAGTCAGACATTGAGAGGCATGAACTTTCAAAGGAATCTGAACACCCACAAACCAGAAACAATGATGGTTTTGAAGAAGGCAGCTACAGGGCAGGCTGACTAAGGAGGCACGCCCTTCATAAACGCACACTGGGGTAGGGTTAGGGCTGCAGCCTCAGAAGCCCTTCAGGGCACATGCAAGCAGGTGGTTTAAAGGGAGGCAAAAGCCATAGGAGAGACAAGGTCCCACAGAGTCCATTTCAAGTCCACTGGATTCAAACCGTTCTCACCGAAAAAGGCAAAACCCAGGACTCTGGTCAGAGAATACGAGACAACAGCTGCCAACAATTAGTTTGCCTGTTCGTTTTATAGAAAGGGAAACTGAGGTCTACAGGGTTTAAGATACCTTTCACCACTACTGGAGGAATGTAAACTAGAACTCCAGTTTCATTCCCAGACTTGTGTGCTGTCATGGAACAGCTGGCACTTTGGGGGTGAATGGGCAGTGTGGCCTTACAGTTAGCCCAACGCAGCAGGAAGGCAGGCCCACGAACAGAGGGGTAGACTGGTGAGCACACGTACCACGCTAAATGATTTTCATATACGATCTCATTGACTCCTCACAACTGCCTTAGGAAATGCACAGTATTTTGCCTATTATCCAGTTAGGAAAGTAAGGCTCAGACAAGTCACGGAACTTGCCCAAGGGACAAGGGGAGCAAGTGACCAACCTTAGATTTGAAACCTGGGTCCCTTCAACTCAAAAACCTGTGCTCTTAGCCACCAGACCAAAAGAGCAATTTTCTTTTTTATCTTGACATCTGTAAGAGACCAGCAGCAGTACCAGTCCCATGTAACACATAAAAACCTGAAACTCGGAATTCTGACTGAGGGCTTCTACCTAGCGGGGGAGCAGAGCTAATCTAGAACCCGGGTCCTTTGTCTCCAATCTCAATGTTCTTGCGCGAAGAACCTGGGTTCTAGAACGTAAGCTCCGTAAGGGAGGGGTCTTTGTCTTGTCCACTGCTCTATCATCAGCCCCTAGAACACACAGAAGGCACTCAATAAAGAGCTGACAATCAGGGGATGGAGTCAAGCTGCCAGGGTTTGGCTGTGTGACCTTGGGAAGGCTTCTCACCCTCTCTAAGTCTGTTTCTTCATGCAGTGAATACGGGGTAAAATAACATCTACCTTCAGGCTGACGTGAGAATTAAACAAGACAACTCATATAAAGCACTTGGGACCAGCTGAAAAATCATGAGCACCCAAAATGTAATCCATTATTATTATTATTATTATTATTACTACTACTACTACTATTATTCATGGACAGATTTGGGCTTCTTAAGGATTTCTTTTTTTCCTACTCTGGTCAGATGACGTTTCATAGTAAATAGGAATAGAATAAAGCAGAGAATTGGAAGTCCGTAACCTCCTTCTCATTTCAACTACCACCACCTAGCTGTGTGACCTTGGACAAGCCTCTTAATTTCTCGGTATTCTCCTCTGCTATAAAATGAGGGACTAAATCATTTAAATCAGTTTCTTATTAGGCACCTTCTCTGAGTAAGACATCATGCTCGGCCACCTATAAAATTCTGTGATCCTGAAGAGTGTCAGTGTAAAATATCAGAGCAAAGCAAAACAGTCCCCTGCTAGCGGCAAGGTTGAAGAGAAACTCCAAATAGCCAACTGCATTACATCATCTCAATGAGCAATGTTTGTAAATACACAAGTGTTCAATTTTGAGACACTCATGAGAAATCTTTCACCAATAGGAATCAGCAGACAAGGTTCTATTAACACCTATCAGCCCTGAACCTTCCAAAAAATAAACATGTAAAATCACTTTGCACCTTAGTCAAATGGCGTGCTTCTGGAGAGAAATCTGGGAAAGTCAAAGTTACTAACGCTCCCTATGGCAACAGTTAAGAATAGAATGTGTATAAAAATAAGAGTGACATATCTGGTTAAAATGGCAAGGGGGATTCCAGGAGCAGAATACAGTGCATCTGGACAGGACACAGAGACCAGTGGCCTATTGTTGACGAAAACAGGCCCAGATTATGAACAGTGACAAGAGGCCAAGACCTCAATTATAACTCAAAACCACACCTCTCCCAATCCCTGTTCAACTGAAGCTATCAATCAATCAACTCCCCCATCTCTGTAATAAACCCACCAATATTTGCAGCCAAGTGGATAGAAGATCCCTCAGGGCACCTCCAGCAATGACCAAGCTGATGACATTAAAAAGATCCTACAGGCAAAAATGGGGACTTCAAACCACATTCCAACCTTCCAAGAGATAAGGCAGCTGCCCATTTCAAGCTCTTACTATCCCCACCCCGGGCAATCATTAGAAGGGAGACAGGGCCCTTCCCAAGTCCTCTATGATAGGAAAAGGTCTCCTTGCATTGGTGCAGGAAAAGAAGGAGGGGCCCCTCCCTCTGTACTCTGAAACAAAGGAAAACCCAGAGCTCCAACCATGTGGTGTAACATCCAAGGCCACCCACCTCTCCCACTCCCCAGCTGAAGTCTCAATGGGCTAGAGCACATCGCTCTTCCCAGTGGCTGGCCAGGAAGGGCCAGTGCCTTGCACAAACACATCCTGGGGCTCTTTAACAGGCAGGAACCCCTCCTATGGGAATGACTGGTTAAAAAAAGGTTGTCTGGGAAGGGGCTCTGATTCATGCATCAAGTCAGGTAGTCAACTAAACATGCAGACAGGTCAGTTGGTTTCTCCAGGTCCACATTTTGCTTTACCCTTCCCATTTTTGCAGAAGGAAGTGGCTCTTTAAAAGCATGCATTCTGGAGCAGAAGGTGACAACACAGAAGGGTTAAACAATTATGTCTTCCCATTCTCCAGAATCAGCACCACCCAGCAACCCTAACATCCCAACTCCATTCATGTTTAGGTGAGGGTGGAGACCGGGTGTGAAATTACCTTATTCTTTCTGTACTCTGATCTCTGATTGAATGCAAGGCAACCAGAGACCTGGCAGGTACAAGGTGCACCCAAGGCGGCTACAGACTTTCTGCCTCAGATACCATAGCAAATGTCACCTTTTGATATTGTGCATCAGAAAAAACCCCGCCTCTCCGGGGGCTCCCCAAATGGTATACCTTCTCAAGGTTGCCTTTCTCTACCTGGACTCCTCTTCAACCTCAGAAATAAATTCCCGAACACCTGTCAGATTTCAGTTGTCCTTCAAGGAAACCTGACCCAGGCACCCAGAGGCAAATTGCCGCCTTTCTCTCTCCAAGACCCTCTCACCCCCCCCCATCTAGCCTGGGGGGAAAGGGCTGCCAAAATCAGGGTCAGCCCTTCAGGAACAAACCTAAAACCCACTCTGAAAATTCCTTTCCAGAGCCTGTGGCCCCTGGCGCAGCCCATCCCTCGGAGGCTCAAACCCACCTATGAAACCACCTCTGGGTTCAGCCTGCCCCCACCTGCTCCACCCAAAGAAATGAACATCCTGCAAATCAGGGTGGAAATACATGCCTCAATGGTCCACAGAGCATATGCATTATGCTATTTTTTCAAAGCCCTTACCTTTGACCTGAGTATCGTACTCTGCTATGATCTCCTTATCCTTTTTGAATTTGGCCGGAGACGTCATGTTTTCCTTCTTTCTTCCAAATTCAAATTGTGACTTGATAGATCCACGGGAAAAATCCAACCACCGAAATCAATACCTCCAAGACCGCTTCTCCCAAGGGCAGAAGGGGCCCCCCGCGGTGGTCTCCAGCGCTCCGGGGAGCGCGGGTTGCGGGCTGGGCAGAAGGCTACGGCGGGCACATGCAGACGGTGGGCGCTGGGGCCGGGCGCGGCGGCGGCTGGGTCCTGTGCTAGAGCCGGAGCCTAAGCCTCAGCATTAGCCGGGAGAACTGCAGCGCCCGGAGTCTGGCCTGGGGTCTGACATCAACGACAGAGGCAGGGAGTGGAAGTCCTTCCGCACAACATGGTGTGGGGGGTGCGGGGGTGTGGACGCGCCCAGCTGTGTCCCCGGGAGGGAGTGGGTGCGTAAAAGGGTGCCGGGGAGGGCTGGGCGTGCTTCGCGGTTTTTTGTTGCACAGGCTTGAAGATGCTGCAAATCAAATCCCAAACGGGAGCCGCAGCGGCGTAGACTGGATCGGAAGTCGTTTGCTCCGGTTCACTTGCCTGTAAATGCAGGGAAAAGGGGAGGGGGCGATCAGCCCCAGCGCAGATCCTAATCGCGGCGGGGGTGGGGTAGGGGACGTCGTTCCAAGCTCGGCCTGGGCCCATTCATCTCGGCCAAATACCGCCCGGCCCACAGAGCCCGGCGCGGCGAGGTGCGGAGGAAGGAAGCTCCCTCCGGATTTTGTTTTAAGGCTGGAAGAAAACACTTTGGAGCAGCCGCCTGCGCGGGCTTCGGGTGGGGACTGCGGCGGGAACGCGGGGCTCCGGGCGGGGACTGCGGCACCTCGGCGGCCTCCGAGCCCCGCCAGCGCTGGGCAGCGGCCAGTCGAAGGGAGCACTCTCGGCAGTGGCTCCGACGCGGCCCCTGACCCCCGGCTGGGGCAACTCCCTGGACATCAAAAGGGATCAAAGCCAGGGAGGGACAAGCCACACGGGCACAACTTTTCTTTCCCTCCCGCCCCTCCTCCCAGTTGTTTTGTTTTTGGTTACTAGCTTCTCTTGGCAGCAAAATGTTTGGGGGGGTGGGGGGTGACCTGCAGGAAAAAGCCTGCTCGGCACGGGGCACATCCAGGAAAACAATGTGGTCGACAGAAGCAGGAAACGGGTTAGAGGCTAGGGTCGGAGTCGGGAAAACCCGGGGGCGGGGGACGGAAGGCAGCCACCGCCTCCCCCAAGCCAGGGACGAGAGTGACTCTTAAATGCCACCCCCGATATTTTTTGCCACCCATGCCCAGAGATCCCAGATACCGCACCCAGACCCAGGCTGGGGGAGGGGGGGTCGGGAGGGTCGCAGTCCCGACTCCTCGTACCAGGAGGTGCCGAAGGAAATCCCGCCCTGGCCCAGGCCCGGGAGGCGGGAGGGAAGCAGCGGGGGCGCAGAGTCGGGCTTCTAGCTCCCCACCGTGCCGCAGCAGCTACCCTCCCTCCTTGGTCGCCCCTTAGCCACTCCTGGTCAGGAGGCGGGGGGGGCGGGGGGGTCTCCCGCCGGTGGATCCCACTTCCCGCGCCGGGAGGAAGAGGGAGCCCAGGCGGCGTGGTGGTTCAGGCGGGCAGGAAGCGGGGAGGGGGGTCTGAGGTGGGGTCCAGAGACTGCACGGCAGCCGGGGATAACTGGAGCCTCAGCACACGCTTGGAAGGTGGAGAGAGGGCACAGGAAAGATTACCTAGGGAGGGAGTGGGGGCCGGGGGGAGACTACCGTGGGCCACGATGTACATGGAGCGAAAGGATGTTAGCAACTTGGGGGACCCGCTATGCGTCTGGGAACGGGGGTGCGTAATAGGAGCCATTCCACGCGGGCCGGGGGCTGGGACAGGGCAAGAGCCCCGGAAGCAGTGCGGAACAACTATCCTTCTAGGTCCTGGGCTGTAACCCGGCTGTCTGCCACGGCTTGGAGACAGAGGAAGAGGGTAGCCCATGGTTACGGGTGATGCCAGCGACGGTTGCCCAAAAGTGGACCAAGGCTGCCCGTGTGCAGGGGACTTGGGGAGGGGGCTGGGTGCGGGCTTCGCGGCGGCAGAATCCCAGGGCAGAGTCCCAGGCTGTGCGGTGAAGGGCAGAGAGAGATGCAATCTTGAGAAGTATTATGGGCTGTACCAGAAGATTTGGAGAGGGTCGGGGGGAGGGGGTCTGAGGGATTCCGGGCGGCACGACTAGGCGATGCCGCAAGCCGCATCAGCGCCCTCTCCTTCCCGCCCCTGCCGGGGTTTGTTCAGTCAGAGCTCCAGCCCGGCGGTCGGGAAGAGGAAAGGGGAGAGGGAAGGAGCCTTTACCTGGCTCTGACGCGACGGGTCTCGGGCCCCCGGCTCCGCTTCCCACTCAGAGATCTCCTCCCCTCTTCCCCGCCACCCGCTTCTACGCAGATCGGTCCCCTAGTCCCCTGAGGAGCCTCTGCCAACTCCGCAGGACCCCGCCGGGAAGCAGAACCCACCCCCTTACCAATCACCGCCCGTTTTCTATCGACCGATGGGGCCTGTAGCCAATAAGAATAGCTGGTCCCGGGAGGACAGGAATGAGGAGGAGGAGCTGACGAAACTCGGAGGTGTGACTAGCACCACCGAGGCGTGGTCACAGAGTAAGCTCATCCCAGGGTTGCCGAGCCCTAAAGTAGAATTAATGGGCGGGGTTAAGATGGAACCAACAGCCAAACACAAACTCCTGAGAGAAAGCACGACCAATTGGACCGGGGTAGAGAGGAGGGGCGTTGCGGAGAATTTTAGCCAGTAGAGAGTAGAGACCGGTGGGGACTGTAGAAAGTCTTCCAATAAGAAGCTCGAAGGGCGTGCCTTGACGTTTTCACTGGGGCGGGAGTAGGGTTTGCCCAAACCTCCCGGGAACGGCCAATGAGAGTGGAGGCGGAGCCAAGCTCGACCAACCAGAAAACTGAGCTGATCTCGGCACCGTTACTGAGGCGGGGCGTACGGTCTCCAAGCCACTAAGATCTCAGCAGGGGATGGCTCCCGAGCCTTCCAATGCGGGACGCGGGCGAACTCTAGTTCTCCCAATCGGTGCGCGGCGCCGGCAATTCAAACTGACAGCCGGTTGGAAAGGCAGAGAGCGGAAGAGGGAGCAAAAAACGACGCGTTCGGTGACAGAGACCCCAGCGCCGACTGAGCCCCAAAAGCGATCTCTGCCCCATCCCACCAACCCCACCGCGCGCTCCGGAGCGGCCGCTCGGAGGCAGACCTAAGGGACCGGCGGGGGGCACGAGGGAGAGCTGAGGGACGGGGGACGGAGAGAAACTGCGCGAGAGCCAGCCAGCACGCTGAGGGCTGGGGGCTGCCAGGAGAGAAGTGAAGCGGAGGCTCGCGAGGGAGCAGAGCGGAGGAGGGTCCCGGGAGGACTGAGGAAAACCGGGGTTCGTCCGGGTGGGAAAAGCTAAGGGGATTTCTGGATCCTGGGAAGAGGAGAAAGATTTCCAAAGACGAGGCGTGGGTAGGGACGTTTGGCCGGCGATCTAGGGGGAGGAATTGGAGCGCTCCGAGGGAGGGGCTTAGGAGGGGAGCTTTCACGGAAAGACGCTGCTGGAGAAAGTTTAGGGAATTGCTAAGGGGGAGGGGCTGAAGAGTAGAGCCTTTTAGACGCGAGGCTGGGGAGCCTACGGTAGAGAAGTTCCCCAGGTCCCTTGCAGCTCGCCGCCTCCCCACTGCAAACCTCACTCTCTTCCCCGAAAGTTAAAAGGAAAGCCACATTTGCTGCTTCGCCCTGCTCCTCCTTAATAAATATTACTTTCACCCTCCCACGGGAAAACAGAAAAGAACTCATTTCCTTCCCAGCTTAGGGCTTAGAAAAGCTCTAGACCTCGCAATTTGATTTTTAACCTGGGGGAATCAAAGTAGAAAAGGGACTGCTCTTGTCTCCTCTTTCAAAATCCCACACTGCATCCTTCCCGGGACGCCATGTCTACCAGCACTTGTAGTTTCAAGGACCGGTGCGTGTCGATCCTGTGTTGCAAATTCTGTAAACAAGTGCTCAGCTCTAGGGGAATGAAGGCTGTTTTGCTGGCTGATACTGAAATAGACCTTTTCTCTACAGACATCCCTCCTACCAAGTAAGTCATGCTAGTGGCGGGCAACGGTAGCCTTTAACTAAATGGGAAAAGTGTATGGTTTGGACCTCTGGGAGTCAACAAGGAGGTTATCATTTTGGTGTTCCAGCCACTCCCAACAGTCTGATGATCCCCTAGGAGTATAACTAAGTGGGCAGACTGTCTGGACAAAGTCTGTGGTTTAGCCAGAGTGGTCAGTCCTGATGTAATGCTTCTAGTTCAATTACAGTCATGTGACCACATCCCTTAAGTTGAATCCCTGGCGCTGTGCCCTGCCCAACCATCCTAATCTCACTGGATCAAGTCCATGACCTAGACCCTAGCCTCTAGGTAAAGTCGGGCAAGATTTTCTGTACTGGGAGAGAGAAGAGGCCACTAAGTTCTTCATTTTTATCCATAAAGTTTTAGGCCAAAAAAATATTCTTAATTTTCTGCCACTATTTGCAATTGGCAGGCTGAATCAGATCCATTGTCCATGTAAGTCAGTGTTCTTTTCTCAAAAATCTGTCTCTTAATGAGTGAGAAATAGATTTGTATGTGATGAAATAGAGACTTAGCCCTGAAACAATCCTCGTCCACTATTTCAGATGCTGTGCATTTGTTTGCATAATTAAGTGCTCTTAAATTCTGTTTTCAGACACCACCCAATTTTGTAGGTAGAGTCCTTAAGAATTTGCTACCTATTTGGAATAATAGCCATTTTATTTGACTCAAATATACCTTTTCTGACTCTAAAAGGTACTTTCTCTTTCCATAGTCGGCATATCATCCCCTTACACAATTTTCAAAATTTGGGTCTTTATCATTAGCATGAAAGAGTAATTATCCAAAATATGGGTGAACGACTATTCTTTGGACACAGAGCCAGAGGAAGCAGGCCAATAATCATAACACTTTAAAATGAACTTTGCAATGATAGAAACTTGAACATTTTAAAAATCTACTCCAAGCTATGAACTCTTCCTTTCTTGAAAACTTTTCTGAAGTAGTTTAAGTGTAGTCATGCCTAATGGCAAAGCCAACAAGCTCTCACTTACTGCAAAGATATCTGAGTTACTATTTTGAGTATCTGTGTGTGTGTGTGTATGTGTGTGTGTGTGTGTTGCAGAAAGAAAAAGCACTAGACAATAAATCTAGAAACTGCTATTGCACAGGTTCTATGATTTGTTGGCTAGTGCTTTTTCTTTTTAGTAGCACATACACACATATGCACACATGCACACAAATTTAAAATATTAACCCATTCATCTTTGCAATACAATGAGGGCTCAGATATATGAATTCTTAGAGGTTAGACCAGACTCTAGAATAGAACCAGGTTTTTTCCTATTGTCTATTCTTCCTTGAAGGGGTTTGTGACAGTGATGGATTAACAAGCTAAGATGTGTATGAATTAATGAACACACAAGATTTTTTAAATGAAAGTTTTGTTATACTTACGGTAAGCTCACAAGTACTAACTGACTCTTACAAAATATATTATTGTTCTACTTTGGAGTCTCTTGCAGCTCTTTGGGCCTACAAAATTCATGCTAAATCACAAGCAAAAGTACACTTAATGGCAAGGATATGAAAAAATTGGAACCGTTGTGTACTATTGGTAGGAACGTAAAATGGTGCTGCTGCTATAGAAAATAGCATGAAAGTTCCTAAAGAAATTGAAAATAGAATTACCATATGATCCAGGAATCCCACTTCTGGGTGTATATATATATATACCTGAGTGTGTGCTTATATTTATTTATATATATCCAAAAGAATTCAATGCAGGATTTAAAAGATACATTTGCACACACATGTTCTCAGCAGTATAATTCACGATAACCAAGAGATGGAAACAACACAAATGTTAAATGTTCATCAATGAATGAATAAACAAAATGCGGTATATGTATACAATATATGATTCACCCTTAAAAAGGAAGGCTATCCTGCTGCATGCTACAACATGGATGGACCTTGAGAACATTATGCTAAATGAAATCTACCAGTCACAAAAAGACAAAAACTATGTGCTTTCACTTATATGTGCTATATGAAATAGTCAGATTAATAGAAACAGAAAGAAAGTGGTGGTTGCTGAGGGCTGAGGGAAATGAGGAGGTGTTTAATGGGTATAGAGTTTCAGTTTTGCAATATGAAAATGGTCTGGAGATTCATTGCACAACAATGTGAAGACACTTAACACTTCAGAACCGTACACTTAAAAAACGGTTAAGTTAGCAAATTTTACATGATATGTGTTTTTTACAATTTTTTAAAAAGTGCCTTGACTATTTCTGCACATTTCCCTCTCCAGTGCAGTGGACTTCATTGGAAGATGCTATTTCACTGAAATCTGCAAATGTAAACTGAAGGACATCGCATGTTTAAAATGGTAATTTTGGGCAAGATTTTCTAGATAGCCCTGTGTTTGGAAGATGGATGTTAACAGCGCAGCACAGAGAAATGTTCAGTGGGCTGCATCGAGCACTGGTTATAACCCATGCAATGAGCCACTGAAAACCCATTTGTTATTTGGAGTAATTTTTAAAAAGGGTCTCGTGGCACATTTGTATATGACTTTACAATTTTTCAAAGTGCATTGACAAATATCTGCTTTCATTTTCAGAAAAAGGCAATGTAGTTTAGGAGGAACAAACGTATAGAGTTACAATCATAAAAAATCAGGTTTGAGCCCTGGCCCTTCTCTTACTCTCAATGTGATCTCCAGTAAACTCCTTAAACCTCTAAACCCCTGAACCTCTTTCCCTTTTTTAATTTATATCTTAAGAAGATTCTAACTTAAGAAGATAGAAATTTAAATATCTTTTGTATTTACTTTATAGAGTATTATGAATGTTAAAAGGCTTAATAGATTATGAATTATAACACAGATGAAAACTGTTACTATTATCTTTTAAGAGGTAGGCAGACTTGAGAATTATTAGTCCCATTTTAGAGAGAAGAAAGCTGAGATTTTTTTTTTACATTTAAATGGGGTTTAGGTTATAAATTATAATCCTAATAATTCAAATTCTTATGTGCTAATGACATTTAAATTCGTTCTTTCATTCATCCAAACTATATATTCAAGTTCTATGTGCGAGTCATTGATATGGGGGCTAGAAACACAGCAATAAATAAGATAAAGTCACTGGCTTTTAGACATTATATTCTAGTGGGAAGATGGTCAGTAAGATATTTAAATAAATAAGATATTGAATAGGGTATGGCGGAGGCACCAGCTGGCTCAGTCAGTGGAGCATGGGACTCTAGATCTTGGGGTCATGAGTTGAAGTCCATGTTGGGTGTGGAGCCTACAAGAAAGAAAGAGAAAGAAAGAAAGAAAGAAAGAAAGAAAGAAAGAAAGAAAGAAAGAAAG
>NW_024424452.1:104926319-104970004 GCF_017311325.1 Ursus maritimus | reverse complement strand
ATATATATATATATACCTGAGTGTGTGCTTATATTTATTTATATATATCCAAAAGAATTCAATGCAGGATTTAAAAGATACATTTGCACACACATGTTCTCAGCAGTATAATTCACGATAACCAAGAGATGGAAACAACACAAATGTTAAATGTTCATCAATGAATGAATAAACAAAATGCGGTATATGTATACAATATATGATTCACCCTTAAAAAGGAAGGCTATCCTGCTGCATGCTACAACATGGATGGACCTTGAGAACATTATGCTAAATGAAATCTACCAGTCACAAAAAGACAAAAACTATGTGCTTTCACTTATATGTGCTATATGAAATAGTCAGATTAATAGAAACAGAAAGAAAGTGGTGGTTGCTGAGGGCTGAGGGAAATGAGGAGGTGTTTAATGGGTATAGAGTTTCAGTTTTGCAATATGAAAATGGTCTGGAGATTCATTGCACAACAATGTGAAGACACTTAACACTTCAGAACCGTACACTTAAAAAACGGTTAAGTTAGCAAATTTTACATGATATGTGTTTTTTACAATTTTTTAAAAAGTGCCTTGACTATTTCTGCACATTTCCCTCTCCAGTGCAGTGGACTTCATTGGAAGATGCTATTTCACTGAAATCTGCAAATGTAAACTGAAGGACATCGCATGTTTAAAATGGTAATTTTGGGCAAGATTTTCTAGATAGCCCTGTGTTTGGAAGATGGATGTTAACAGCGCAGCACAGAGAAATGTTCAGTGGGCTGCATCGAGCACTGGTTATAACCCATGCAATGAGCCACTGAAAACCCATTTGTTATTTGGAGTAATTTTTAAAAAGGGTCTCGTGGCACATTTGTATATGACTTTACAATTTTTCAAAGTGCATTGACAAATATCTGCTTTCATTTTCAGAAAAAGGCAATGTAGTTTAGGAGGAACAAACGTATAGAGTTACAATCATAAAAAATCAGGTTTGAGCCCTGGCCCTTCTCTTACTCTCAATGTGATCTCCAGTAAACTCCTTAAACCTCTAAACCCCTGAACCTCTTTCCCTTTTTTAATTTATATCTTAAGAAGATTCTAACTTAAGAAGATAGAAATTTAAATATCTTTTGTATTTACTTTATAGAGTATTATGAATGTTAAAAGGCTTAATAGATTATGAATTATAACACAGATGAAAACTGTTACTATTATCTTTTAAGAGGTAGGCAGACTTGAGAATTATTAGTCCCATTTTAGAGAGAAGAAAGCTGAGATTTTTTTTTTACATTTAAATGGGGTTTAGGTTATAAATTATAATCCTAATAATTCAAATTCTTATGTGCTAATGACATTTAAATTCGTTCTTTCATTCATCCAAACTATATATTCAAGTTCTATGTGCGAGTCATTGATATGGGGGCTAGAAACACAGCAATAAATAAGATAAAGTCACTGGCTTTTAGACATTATATTCTAGTGGGAAGATGGTCAGTAAGATATTTAAATAAATAAGATATTGAATAGGGTATGGCGGAGGCACCAGCTGGCTCAGTCAGTGGAGCATGGGACTCTAGATCTTGGGGTCATGAGTTGAAGTCCATGTTGGGTGTGGAGCCTACAAGAAAGAAAGAGAAAGAAAGAAAGAAAGAAAGAAAGAAAGAAAGAAAGAAAGAAAGAAAGAAAGAAAGAAAGAAAGAAAGAAAGAAAGGAAAGAAAGAAAGAAAGGAAGGAAGGAAAGAGAAAGAAAGAAAGAAAGAAAGAAAGAAAGAAAGAAAGAAAGAAAGAAAGAAAGAAAGAGAAAAGAAAAAAGGCGGCTGGGCGGCTCAGTCGATAAGCGTCTGCCTTCAGCTTGGGGTGTGGTGCCGGGGTCCTGGGATCGAGCCCCACATCAGGCTCCTCCGCTGGAAGTCTGCTTCTTCCTCTCCCACTCCCCCTGCCTGTGTTCCCTCTCTCGCTGGCTGTCTCTCTCTCTGTCAAATAAATAAATAAATAAAATCTTTAAAAAAAAAAAAGGAAGGAAGGAAGGAAAAGAAAAGAGAAGAGAAGAGAGAAAAGAAAAGAGAAAAAAAGAAAAGAAAGAAAGTTTGGGGCGCCTGGCTGACTTAGTTCTAGAGCATGTGCTCCTGATCTCAGGGTTGTGAGTTCAAGCCCTGTATTGGGCATGGAGCTTTCTAAAAAAAAAAAAAAAAAAAAAAAAAGATATTGAGTAGGGTGGAAAGTGCTCCAAATGAAATAATAATAATAAGTGATAGAGAATAATAAAGGTTGGGAGAGCAGATAAGAGCTCTTTGAGATAGCATGGTCAGGGACGTTTTCTCATGGGAAGGTAACATTGGAGTTGAATCCAAAAGGATAAGAAGGACCCCAAGGGAAAATGCTCTAGGCAGATGGACCAGCAAGCGCAAAGAACCCAAGGCAAGAAGAAGCTTAACATGTTCAAGGAATAAGAAGATGATGGCCAGCGTGCCTGAGACATTGTGAACAGCAAGGGAGAGTTGTATGAGTAGATCAGTCAGAATCCAGATAATCTAGAGCAGTGCTATCCAATAGAAATCTGCATATATAATTTAAAATCTCCTGAAAACAATAATAAATGAATAAATAAAATCTCTAATATCCACAATTTAGAAAGTAAACAAGAAACAAATGTAATTAGTTTAAGTTGCATATTTTATTTAACCCAGTATAACCAAAATATTGTTTGAACATGTAACCAACATAAAAAGTTAGTAATGCAATATTTTACATTCTATTTTTTATTCTTAGTCTTTAAAATCTTGTGTATGTTTTCTATTTATACACACTTCAGTTCAGTCTAGCCAGACTTCAAGTGCTCAGTAGCCACATTTTGGATAGCACAGATCAAGACCTTGTTATGAAGGGGGTTTTTATTTTGATTTTTTGCCGATGGGAAGCCGCTGAAGGGGATTTAACAGGGGAGCAAAATGGTCTGATGTGTCCCTACCAGAATGTTGGTTCCATGAGAACAAGGACTTTGTCTAGTGCTGGGTTCCCAGCACCTAGAACTGTACCTGGCACATAGGAGATGCTCAGTAAACACGCGCTGAATGAGTGAATGAATATGGATGATGATTAAAGCCATAGAATTTACTCTTGCAATATAGTCTTACAAATAACTGTCAGCCCCAGTGCAAGAACAACTTGCTTTCATTCGTTTGCCTTTCAAACAAATTATGATTAGAAGACATATTTTAGGTAGGCTGGTACCTTTTATAGTATTTTTTTTATAGGGCCTCACAAAAATGACTGACTCCCACATCTCATGGGTGGGAACAAACTATAATAAGAATTTTTACAACCCAAGGTATAAGTAATTTGTGTTGTCATTTTTTTTTAAAGCACTAGCTAAAACATTCCCTGTATATTCACTCTATTTAATAGTGAACACCTCGGGAAAAAAATCTGTGGAAGAGTGAGGGACTTATAATCAGAGGGATAATCTTGAAGACAGTAAAAAACTTTTGCAACTTTCTCTAGAAGCTATGGATTTGCTTTATTTCTGAATTCCTTCAAAAACACCAAAACTAAAATTAGAGCAGCCAGCTTGTGTTTGGCTTACAGGGGCTCGTGCTGTCTTCCTACTCCTCCATCTGTCGAAAGTTTTAGGTGCTGGCATGGAGCTAGAACATAGAAGAACCTACCCTGCTACAGTCCTGGGGATAGCAAAAACCTTTTTACCCACAGATCTGAGTTGATTTCATGTATTGTGTCTGCACAGCACATCAGTTGTGGGTGCTTCACAGAACACATCACGACCCTACGGCATGGCATTTAGAAGCTAGCTTAAGGAGAATGCATAAAGTAATACTAGCAAAGCAATGGAGAAGCTGTTAGTATTGTTTCACTCACTGAAAGACCATTTTCCCGTTTGGCAGTAGCACTGTCAAATTTAACATTACCGGAGTAACTCCTATCCCAAAGGTCCTAGCAATGGAGGTTGTTAGGAGGAAATGAGGCCTTCATATGGTCTATCTATTTACTTTAACACATAAAAATGCTTATATGGCCAGTTATTAGGTGGTATCTAATTATATTTACTTTCTGTCTCAGTGGGAACATTGTAGGTTATCATGTGATCGTTCCATGTTGTTCCTGCCTTCTTTCCTGCAACAATGGACACTTCTGGATGTTTCACAGCCAGGCAGTTTATGATATTAACAGGCTGGACTCCACCGGTAAGAAACAACTGACTCAGAAATTCGCCTAACGTTGATTTGTCTATCAATACCTGAGTGAAACTCTCAATAAATCGTTTTCGGATTCCCTCTGAAACTCTCTTACCTGGGCTGAAAGAGTGAAACTTGAGTCCTTTTATTCCAAACATTAAGTTAGGGAAACTACTAGCCAAAATTTATCACCATTTCTCTTGTTGTCGTTGTATCCAAAAGCCTCAAATGTGGCTCTTCTCGGTTTTTTTAAATTAATATTTTAGTTGCTCTAAATTGTTGCCTTGATATATATTATAACTCCAGAGAATTTTGGAAGATTTTAGATTTGACGGTCAATTGTGCATGAGTGTGTGTGTGTGTGTGTGTGTGTGTAGGAAAGCAGAGAGGGGAGGCTGGGGCAGTGGGGGATTGGGAGGGAGGATGGCTAGATAACCTTTGTATTTGGTGATGTTGCTCCAAGATAAAAACAGATATTTTGACATCTATATTAATAAATTATGATGGAATTTTATTTGAGGGAAATAGTTAATACCAGTGGGTTGTACTAATTATTTAACATACATCCAATTCTTAAATGATATTTACATAATACATTTTATATATTCTGGAACCATGCGGTTTTGTTGTAGGACACATGTTTTTTCTGTCTAGTATCTATTTATACAACAGACCAGGTTGACTTTCAGTGGGATTTTTTTAGTGGAAACTAAAGTTTGCAGAACAAATTTAAAGAACTCAACAGGGGCGCCTGGGTAGCGCAGTCGTTAAAGCGTCTGCCTTCGGCTCAGGGCGTGATCCTGGCGATCCGGGATCGAGTCCCACATCAGGCTCCTCCGCTGGGAGCCTGCTTCTTCCTCTCCCACTCCCCCTGCTGTGTTCCCTCTCTCGCTGGCTGTCTCTCTGTCACATAAATAAATAAAATCTTTAAAAAAAAAAAAATAAATAAAAAAAATAAAAAAAATAAAGAACTCAACAATCCAGGTTGGCACTAACACTCTCAGGTTTTTAGATGTATGTTTAAATCTTCTTCAGCACTTAAAATATATTCCTTTTCTTAGGGGTGATTTGCCTTCACAGACTAAAGATCATGAATTGAAACCTAGGTTCTCAGGGTCTTCAAACCTGCCAATTATGCTTAGGTTTTTATAGACTCTGATTTTTTTTTAATCACCTGGCATTCAATTGTAGCTCTCAACCCATCATTTGTGGGTCTTAATTTCAGACTCTGGGATGTTCAGAAGGCCATTTTTGAGGAAGGACTTATCTGAACTCCCCTGAGATACAGGCTCCTAACTTGGGCCTCCAGTTTTATATTTGTGTTGATCATGGGACATATTAAAGGAAGTTTCTGCTTTGATACTATTTTTCCTGCTTGATAGAATTCAAAACACAGGGTGGAGATTTTTCCATTTTGATTTACTTTTTAATATTGGTCAATTTTTCAGAGATAAAAGCCCCGCATTCTTCCATTCGCATTGAGTCTAATCCATGAGAAACAGATGTATCACAGGATTTCCTTCCTCCCTTCTTAACAGAGCAAGGAAGGTGCTCCTTCTGTAGGATCCAATCTCATAGTTTATTTTTTCTCCTTTGAACCAATTGTTCTGAGCTACTCATGTCTCTGGGTATTCACTCCAAGAATATCAAACTTCTCCTTTGTAACCCTAATATTGTGATTTAAAGTAAGACTTTCTAGAGGCTTGGTATAAAACAGGGTTTCTCATGATGTTGGGACTGTCCTTGAATCACCTGAATCAGCAGCATCAAAGGAATACATACACAAGCTTTATGAAATTCTAGAATGTTTAGACTGGAAGGGCCCCAGGTCTATGTTCTAGGCTAGGCTTCACATGTCAACATGATTTCCTGAAACTTCCCTGAGGATGCTTGAGAAACCTCAGTTCAGATTCTCTGGGATTGGCAAATGCCCTCAAAGGCAAACTGACTTCAGCCCTCGTTTACCTTTATGGGTTCTAACTATCCCTTTTTTGGCCTAGTAGTTCCTTATTATCCTATTAGCTCATCAATGCCATATTACCAGAAGCAGAATACCATTCATTTTTTGAGGGGAAATATTTTTTCATTATACACAGTACAAACACACACACACACAAAATTACAGAAAATAATAGGAGAGACATCTGTATCCACCCCCCAACATGAAATAGATGTTAACTTCTTGCCTGATTAGATTCTAGTATCTCAACCAAGAGAGACAGTTGACTGTTTCCACTGTTTCAACAATGCAACAGTGCACCTCCTTGTACACGTCTCCTTGAGTTCCTGTGCAAAATGGGCAGTTAGGAAGCAATGAGAGATGTGCTCTATTATATATATATGTATATATATATATGTGTGTGTATATATATATATGTATATGTATATATGCCTATATATAGGCTATATACATATTTAATTCACACAACAGAAGACAGAAATTAAAAGAAATGAGCTAAAGCTATACATATAGATATAGGTAAATCTCAAAAACAATAATGTTGAATGAAAAAAGCAAATTAGAAAAAATACATATAATGCCACACTATAAAAAATTTAAACACACCCAAAAAATAATATGTATCATCTGCGGTTGCATACATTCATAGTAAAGGTAGTAAAAACATGCATGGTGTCTACTACCAGTGACTAGATGCAAACCAGATCTCCAAACCCTGGCTCATTCCATTCTACCACGTGGCCACTATCTCAGTGTGTGTGGAGTATCCAGAGTTTACTGAGTCCTCCCTGTGCCCACACTGACAACCGGAGAGCGTGAGATTTGCTTTCCTTGTTGGACTCCATTGGCTCTCCTAGAAGTCAATTAATAATGGTACTTTTCCTAATTTAGTACTTTCAAGTTATATGATATAGTACGTGCTCAGAACAAGCCATCTCATGATCCTCTATCGTGGGTGCGGTGTTTTACTATACACCTATGCTAGATTCTTCAGTGTGAAATCTGACTGTCCTTTCATCGTGAAGCTTTATATTGTTGTTTTCTTTATTGTATTGACAGCTACACCTGGTCCTAAAGTTCTACCTTCGTAGCCCCCAGAGTAAAACCCACCTGTTAGTTAGGATTGCAGTTCATATTATAACTGACTTCAAAACCTTGCTTTTTTTTTTTTTTTAAGATTTTATTTATTTATTTATTTGACAGAGAGAGAGAGAGACAGCCAGTGAGAGAGGGAACACAAGCAGAGGGAGTGTGAGAGGAAGAAGCAGGTTCCTAGCGGAGGAGCCTGATGTGGGGCTCGGTCCCAGAACTCTGGGATCACGCCCTGAGCCGAAGGTAGACGCTTAACGACTGAGCCACCCAGGTGCCCCAAAACCTTGCTTTTTTTAACCACAAAAAAGCCACCAGCTACTTCCATGCTTATTGAGGAGTTGAGGAGACTTATTTCAAGCCTTTTCCCTGTACCCTCCAAGGAGACACTTAATCTAAGATAATCTTGCAAGATCTCAATCCTTAAAAATCATTAAAATAGATTTGGAAGTTATCAGTGTAGAGTGATTATGGCATAATATAGCTGGGGGCAGGGTTTGAGGAAATGGACTCTTGAGATCCTTTGGAGTTCGAAGATTCTAGAATTGAAGCCCTTGCTTAAAGGGCCTTAAAAAAAAAGGGAGGCCTAAAAAATGTGTATGTCCTAGATGAATAATATTAGATAATTTTTATCTATGGTACATTCTTTAATATCTTTTTACTGTTAACACTATGGTTTCATATAAGAATGCTAACATGTAAGGTTTCATATAGCATGTTCTGAATTGTAATAGTAATCAGCACTAAGTAATTTTATGATTTTTCTTTTCAGGTGTAAACTTCCTACTTTGGGGCAACTTGCCAGAGATAGAGGAGAATATAGATGAAGACGCGTTAGATATCTCAGCAGAAGAGTGTATTCGATGAATGAGAAGGATTATGATATGTATAATATTCAGATTCTTTCCTATTTAAAATACATATTAATGGATTGACTTTTAAAGTATTAGTAAGGATTTACTACGGATATCTCTTTTTGGGGGGGAAAATGGGACATTTGTTGATTTATTTGCTATCTCAGATTCATTATCTGAATTTAATTTGAGCCATTGTAGTTCTTTTATTCTACTGATTCCTCTTCCTCTCTCCACCCCTCCACCTGGTAAAGGTGTGTTCTTAAATACAGATTGGAGAAGATTATTTCATGTGTCACTCAACTACCTTACAACCTTGGGGAATTTTTCTTACAACTAAATACTAGATACTCTTAATTTTACATTCTTGAATAAGGGGCATTCGTACATATACACACATATGACAAGCTCAACTGGGAATTAAAGTTTAACAGGAAATTTTTTTAAAAAAAAACAAGCTGTTAGGTTTCCACAGATACTGGTTATCCTGCATTACACTGGTGAAAACTCCTTAAAATGGAGCAAGACTTTGTGAATCAGCAAATAGAATAAGATCAAACTTTAAAATGTATGGAGACATTCTCTTAATTCCTCAGCGCAATGTTAGATAAATGAATTTGTCACAAAATTATCAATATATACTGTTTACCAGCATTATTTATTTATATTCTTCTAAAGTCATATCGTTATTGTGTTATGAAAGCAGATCAACTAAACCTCCACCTTTAAGTCATTCTCTTCTCTAGGACTTTCTCTGTAAATAGCAAATTTTAAAGGAGTAGTCTCAGTTCCAACCCTTAAATAGGAAAAAACTAAAGAAGTGTTTTGCTTAAGCCACTGTACATTATAAAGAGAATTTTGTTTTGTTTTGTTTTAAGCTGCATTCAGAGCCACATGGAAATAGGAAACTGGGATGGTGTTGGGTTGTGATTTTAGGTACAGCTAAAATCAGTATACCGCCTTAGTAAGACCTCAGCTGTGGACATTCTGTTGATAGTGATACCAAAACAGACTGAGTTGCGGTTCTATAAATAAAGTTTTGTTGTAAAAATGACCAGCCTTCCTTTAATTTTTTACCCACTTTTCTTACCCAAAAATGGAAAAGTGTAACACACAAGAGCTAACCTTTATTGAGGGCTTACCATGTACCAGACACTGTTCTAAACCCTTTACAGGTTTAATTCACTTAGTCCACACAACAAACCCACAAGGTAGATATTATTATTCCATTTTCACTGATGACACAGGTGAGGCATAGAGAGGTTAGACAGCTTGTCCAAGGTCACGTAACTGGTCAGAGGCATGGCCAGATTCGAACACAGACAGACAGACTGACTCCAGAGCTCCTGCTCTTGCTCTTTATGCTGTACCCCATATGCACCTTCAGACATGAATCAGCTACAATTTTATTTAGCCAGGATACATGCTGGGTACCCTGAGAGGGGGCCTCCGTGACTGATTTCAAGGTTCAACAAACTCATCCTGGATCATAAGGTAGAAGTGACCTGTGGGCATCAACAGAATCCTTTGCTGTAAACCAACATCCAAGTTCAGGAAATGCTATTACTAGCACCTGGAAGATTTTTCCAAAAGGTTTTCACACTGAGTGATGATCTGCCCTGGTATGCTGTGGGTGAGTGTGGACCAAATGTGGAACAATTTGCTTTTGGATTTGGATTTTTTTTTTTCCCTTTAACCTCTCTTAAAGACTTTTTGGAACAAGGTGGCATAATGAATAAGATTAAAAAAATAAATCGATAACTACATTATATACGTCTTCAGTTAATTTGCTCAGTTAGAAAAGAAAAGTTTAATGCTAGAGGAGAGAAAGTGACAAGTTTAAAATTCGACAGTGTTCATCTGGTTTCCCTTGTGCTCATGCCTTCAAAGGGGGCTCTTTGAAGAGCAAAAGCAAGAGACGGGTGCACTGATTAAAGCAAACCCCAAATGTGATCCCATTCCAGCTGGAGAATATTTCAAATTATTCAGCTACCTTTAGCTGAGTCATGTGAAGTTCAATTCTAAGCTACAAATGAATTAATAATATTTTATCTGAAGAAATATATTCATGACACTGTTTTTTTTTTGACCCTGTTTCTTAATGAAAGCAAATTACATGCAGTCTGATAAGACCCAAATCAGAATCATGTATATAGAATTAGCACATAGTTCCTGGTCCTAGCATAATTCATAGACCTTGAAAACCCATTTATGCTTTGGCCTTCATCTAATATTTCATTCACTTCAACAGATCTATCTTATGCTTGTATGGTGTGCCAAGAATTGAACAATAACGGGCTCACACTTGCCTTCATAGAGAACACAGTGAGTTGGGGAGAGGATAAACCTGTCATATCTACCTAATGCATCGGGATAAGTGATTTAACAAATACATGCTCAGAGTTCAATGACACTATAGATGAAAGAATCATTCTGAGTAGTAGGAGAGAGTGGGAGTTGAGAAAGCTATAGACAAGAAATGATACTTTCGCCAGGCTTTGAAGTACAGTTAGGGGTTTGCCAGCTGGGATGAAAGTTCTGGACAGGGAGAATAGTATAAACAAATTCACTGTAGCTTAAAAGTATCCAGCTTTATTTGGTAAATTGTTAAATAGTCCCCTAAACCTTCCAAGATATGTGATAAGAATTAATTAGGGGGCACCTGGGTGGCTCAGTCAGTTAAGCGTCGGACTCTTTTTTTTTTTTTAAGATTTTATTTATTTATTTGACAGTGATAGAGACAGCCAATGAAAGAGGGAACACAAGCAGGGGGAGTGGGAGAGGAAGAAGCAGGCTCCCAGGGGAGGAGCCTGATGCGGGCCTGGATCCCAGGACCCCGGGATCACGCCCTGAGCTGAAGGCAGAGGCTTAACGACTGAGCCACCCAGGCGCCCCAAGCGTCTGACTCTTGAACTCAGCTCACGTCTTGATCTCAGGGTAGTGAGTTCAAGCCCCGTGCTGGGCTCCACACCTGGTGTGGAGCCTATTTAAAAGAAGAAGAAGAAGAAGAAGGAGAAGGAGAAGGAGAAGAAGAAGAAGAAGAAGAAGAAGAAGAAGAAGAAGAAGGGAGAGGGGGAGGGGGAGGAAGAGGAAGGAGAAGGGGAAGAAGAATAAGAAGAGGAGGAAGAGGAGGAAGAAGAAGAAGAAGAAGGAGAAGGAGAAGGAGAAGGGGAAGGGGAAGGGAGAGGGAGAGAAAGAGGAAGAGGAAGAAGAAGGAGAGGAAGAAGAAGAAGGAGGAGGAGGAGGAGGAGGAGGAGGAGGAGGAGGAGAAGAAGAAGAAGAAGAAGAAGAAGAAGAAGAAGAAGAAGAAGAAGAAGAAGAAGAAGAAGAGGAAGTAATTAGCAGATGAAGCGATCAAGGAAGGTTGAGATGATGTCATGAAGAATAGTCTATGCCCTTGTTCAGTTTAGATTTACTCCAATAGCAATATGGAGTGATTAAGGTTTTGAAGCAGGAGAATAAAATGATCAGATTTAGGATGATAGCTCTGAGGGTGAAGTTCAATCAAACTTAGTTCTCCTGGTGTCCTTTCTTGGATGAAATTAACAACTCAACCTTGGAAATTATATTTATTGCCTTTACCCTAAGAACATACACAGATCATTAAGTTCCCTGAAGTTCTTGACTTTCATGGAACATCTGGTCTGCAGTGGGGCACTGCCTCTTTTTTCCCTCTTCCATCCTGTCATTCCTGAAGTTCAAGGGAGGGACAGTGAGTCATCGGCTGACCCACTATGGCTTTTTTTTTGCTCCTTTATCTTTTTCCTCATGTCAGTTTCTCAACCTCAAACTTGGGTTCTGTTGAGGGATCTTGGGTGGGGTCTGATCTTAAAGCCATAATATTTTAAATAATTCCTGTCTCTGAAGACCAGGTCTTTAAATATTACTAATCGAGGGAGAGTACCCTACAAAGAATTGCTCTTTTGACCTCTGAGTCACACATGGCTGATAAAGAATAATCTATATTGTTTTTCTTTGGTGAGGAGGAAGTGACCTCTACAAATCATGATGTATGAAAGAACTAACTAATTAGAACATAAGTGGGGAGTGGGGAAAGTGGGAGAGGATATGGCTCAAATAGTCCTGCTTCAGTGGTAAATTATTCGATGAAGGCTTTCCCTATTTTAACATTCATGCTTATAAAAGGAAATAGTTTCCTTTTCTGCTTTTTTTTTTTTTTTTACTTTCAAAGCAGCCTAAACCATAGTTTCTTTCTTGCCTGGTATTGAGCATATGCCAAATCTACCCTAAACTGCACAGATGGAAAAAATTAGTCTATGTCTCTGTGGTACCTCTGGGGTTGAATATTTTTAGTACTTACATCTTTAGCTAAAGAGTCTTTCTTCCAAGACTCTCATAGAATCATTTTATTGTCATCCAATGGGTAAACTTACTGAGATAAAAATTAATAATATCATGTGTTTGTATATCCCTTTATAATTTATTGCAAGCATTCACATACACCTTAATGTAATCCTCAGAATAACCTTGGGAATTATTCCCATTTTACAAATTAAGAAAGAAAATCTTAGTCTTAACACCCACAGAGCTAAAAGAATTTCAACTTGAGGGGCACCTGGGTGGTTCAGTTGGTTAAGCGTCTGCCTTTTGGCTCAGGTCATGATCCCAGGGTCCTGGGATCGAGCCCCACATGGGGCTCCCTGCTCAGTGTGGAGTCTGCTTCTTCCTCTCCTTTTGCCCCTCCCCCCTGGTTGAGCCCCCCCCCACCTCAAATAAATAAAAAATCTTAAAAAAATTTTTTTAAATAAAAATTAAATTTTAAAAATTTAAACTTGAATGTGGGTCTTCTAATCTTAGTTTAGGGTTCTTTCCTCCCTCCCTAGCTTATTCTAAACCCAAGGTCCATTTTTCCCTCACTAGCTCTAAAACGTAGGACAAATTCTTTTTGTCTTTCAGCCTCAAAGCCTAGCTATTGTCATTAATTAATCCATCCACCTAATATTTATTGAGTTCCTACTGTGGGAAAATCAGAAGCTGAGGACACAGAACTAAGTAAGACAAAGCTCCGGCTCTCCTGTGATGCTAACATTCCTTTGAGGAGGACGAAGAAAGTGAGGTAACATTTATTGAGGGTTTTCTACACACCAGGCACTGTTCCAAGGGCTTGGGACATGTAACAACCCTAAGAAGTAAATCCTATTACTCTACTCACCACACAGTTCAGGAAACTGAGGTACAGAGAGGCTAAGGAACTGGCCCAATGTCACACAGCTAATAACTGACACCACTCTAAGACGTGAAGGGCCCATGAGCTTAATGACCATGTTTCCTCTCTGGTCTTTAATGTTGTTGTCTTCCATCCAAAAAGTCGAGTTTTCCATTAGCAAGCTTCCTGTATACAACTTTCCCTATTAGACTTTAGTTGTTTTGTTTTTTTTTCTTTTAATTAAGATGGTGGCAACTGCATCTCCCATCTCAGTAAGGGTGACTTGGTGTGCCTGTACATAAGAATGCTAGTCTTATACACTCTGGAAAAAGGAAAAACTTAGGCAAAACTCAATTTCCAGCTTTGCTGCACTTCTTTCTGGAAATGAAGTCTTTTTCACCAATTCAGATTTTTATCTTAGAAGCAACAAATGTTTACTAAACTGTATATACCTGTTCTTTAAACTTGTTGTATGTCTCAAATATTTCATAATAAAAAAGTGAATTAAATGACCACCCTTTGCAAATGGTTCCGATTTCAGCCTTATAAGCTCGTATTTAAAATCTATTTAGAGGGAATTTCAGAAGCAGCCTTGTCTCCGATGAGCACTACTGAACGTCATAATGAGATTATGTGTTTATTTTGAGGACAGCAAAAACAGGTATTAAATCCATATTTGAGTTTTGCCTTAACTTGTGTATAGAGTGGGATGACAAATAGCAAAAGATTAATTGGATCTGCCAAATATGGGCCCCATAGAACTTTGCCCACCACAATCTATCTCCACACCTCTATTCACACAACCCACTTCCTCTGGAAAAGGGCCCATGGTAAAAGAAGGTATATGGGAATGATTCACTTGGGGAAAGCTGTACCCAGAATATCAAAACAGTTTGCTTTCTGTCTCTACATCCTTGCCATAGTTTTTCTACCCAAAGGAATCACCTGCTATTATGGCTGTGACACCTGACAGGCTTTCTGCATATGGCAGGAGATTGCTCATGTGTGGGCGGATTTTCAGACTGTTCAGTGGTATTTTTTTAAAAAAAGGTTTTTCAGAAGAAATATTCTCAGAGACTGGAACACTGCCTTGTCTTATTGAAATCACTCTGTAGCCTTGCTCACAAATACCTTAAAACATTGAGCTACAGATGGAATTCAGTAGAAGACACACCGAGCTAATTTCCTTTGCATGATGTTACCCAGAGAAATCAAGCTGTCAGTATCCTGAAGAACAGCCCTCAGAGAGAGATGGCCAAAGCCATGAGAAGCAGGAAACATAGAAGAGCTTGCCCTTCACGAACCCCATCCCATCCTTCCAAATTCATCTTTTTTAATGAAAATTTATTACAAAAAAAGGGGGGCTCAGTGTGTCTGATTCAAGATGGTTCTACAGTAACGGTAAGGTGGGCATGTATTAGGCTGAAAAACGTCTTGAATTCTATTTTTATTTTACCTTTACTTTCATTTGTTTATTTTAGAGAGAGACAGCGCATGCGCACGCATGTGCGAGTTGGGGGTGGGGCAGAGGGAGAGAATCTTCAACCGGGACTCTATCTCATAACCGTGGGATCATGATCTGAGCCAAAATCAAGAGTCTGCGCTTAACCAACTGAACCACCCAGGTGCCCCAAAAAGTCTTGAATTCTACATCTTTCTCAATATCCCAGGATATAGTCATAAAGGGGAGTGACAGAGTCAGGGTTTTAGACCCACAGAATATCATTCTCTGAGCTAACTACAGACAGTCATCTCTAAACTATGCCTTTCCTATATCAGACTTTAGTTTGATCATTTAACAAATATACAATGAGCATCTCTTAGGTGCAGGCGTTGCATACGTGCTGTAACAGTGAACAAAACATTTTTTAAAAAATCCTCCCTTCTGCGCTTTTCAGGAGTGCACAGGCTAAAAAGCTATAAAGTACATGTTCCAGATCCTCTTAAAGCCAAAAGTTCAGACACGAGTTACCTTTTGCCCTTGCAAGGTGGTGGCAGTACCTTAACTGTCCGTTCTGCTAATGCGGCAGGACTGTTGTAAGGCTCTGCAGCCGGCAGAGCTCGTGGCGATTTCCTGATGTCCAGATCACAGCTGAGGTGGTGTGCTTCTGGTGCTGGAAAGTGGTAAACGGCTTCCTGACCCTTAGCTTCTAGATCATGGTGGAAGTAGCAGCTCCTCTGGCAGGCCGGTTCTGCAGTATCATTCTGGGAGTCATTCCGGAGGCCTAGCCTAGAGCCTGCCCTGTAGTGCTCCAAAGGTTTTGCAAGCCCTAACTTCGCTGACATTTGTTATCTGTTGCTGTGTAATGAATACCCACCCCCCAAACTTAGCTTGGCTGGGCCTAATATTCTGCTGATCTCATCTGGACTCACATATGTGGTTGCATTCGGCTGTCAGCTATGCCAGGCTGGAAGGCCCTAGATGGCCTCCCTCACACGTCTGGGATCTTGGCACAGATGCCTAAAAGTCTGAACCCTGTCTCCCCACTTGGTCTCTCATTTGATCCTCTAGCTGAGCTGCTTTATATGAAGGCTGCCTTCCAAGAAGGTAAAAATGGAAGCTGCAGGAACCTCTTTATGGCTGGGTCTGGGGATTGCACAGCATCACTGCTGCATCATTCTATTGGACAACCAGCGGGCTAGCCCAGATTCAAGGGAAGGGAAAATCAGACTTCATTTCTTTTGGGGAGTTGTGGTAAATTCACACTGCAAAAAAGCATGTGGATGGAAGGGACCGTTGTAGCATCAATCTACTACGACTGTATTAAATCCCTTTCTGCTTCAAACAGCTAGAATGGCTTCTGTTGTTGCCATCGAACTCTGACTGATTTAGAATGCAAGCAGAAAGACCAAGTAGACCAGGGGGCAGAGGAAGACCTGGGCCACAGTCTGACAGAGCTCACAGGACTCTGATGGATTGGGAGCAAGTAGAAGAGAAAGTGAGGAAGATGTCAAGCATAGAGTCAAGAATGACTCCGAGGTTTTGGCATGAGTTGCGGTGCTATTTACTGAGATAAAGAAGAGCAAGTTCAGGGAGAAAATTAAAGTGTTTGTTTTTGGATGTGCCTATTAGACACCAATCTGGCATGAGATACAGAATTCTGGAGCTTGGGGGAAGAGCTGTGGGCTGCAGATAAATTTGAGAGCCATTAGCATATAAAAACATTTAAAGGCGCGAGACTTGATGTAATCAAGGGAATGAGTGTAGACAGAGAAGGGTTTGAGCCTTGGAGCGCAGCGCGTTGAGGCAGGGAAGAGGAGTAGAATCCATTTTACTATATATAGGAGTCCCTGCAGACACTCATTAACAACGTGGATTCCAGGGTCCAACTCCCGTCAATTCTGATTTGAGCATGTAAGGAGGCCTGGCAGTCTGCATTGTTGACAAACTCTTTAGGTCATTCTGAAATGGGTAATTCAGAAGTACTCTTTGAAAACACTGAAATAGATTACAATCATCTTAGGAAACCTCTTACGGGTCCTTAAGTTCAAGGATACTTCTTTTCTTTCTCCCCACTTCCTCTCATCAGTCATGCATAGACTTGTTAGATGCTCACAGGGGAAGTTGGACCTTCTCTTTTTTCTAACCGCCTCTCGTAGGGTGGGAGAAAACAAACCATAAACTCCTGCCAGGGAAAGGAGAGAGGGTAAGGCCTAAACACGGTGTCTGCCCTCCAAAAGGACAGATTCTCCTTAAAATACCTAGTTTGTTACCCAATAGTAATACTGAACAAAGCAAAGTGCACTTTATGAGAGCAGAGTCAATAGTTCTTTGTCTACAATTATAAGTAGTATATACTCCTTCCATATCTCGGGGAGGGACTAGCAGTCCTATTCTTCCATGTGTTTCATGGCAGATTTAGAGAAGATTGGATGAAAAGCAAATGCTTAGCAGCCTGCTGTAGCTTTTCCTCTCCTGTCTATCAAAATTAATGCTGATTAGGCCTCTCTACAGGAGAAATAACCATCCCTGTTTATAGCGTCATTGATATAAGACTGAATTCTTACTGACAGTAAACCTGTGTTTCTCAAATATAAAGATATGAATATATTTCCACTTGGACCTCATCTGGGACTGTGAATCAAATGCCGTTGCTGGGGAAAATGGCATGGACATATTCTCCCTTTTGCAGTTCAGTGGTTGCAAGGGGGCCTGAAGCCGTGGGATCCCCGTGCTGTGATAATGATTGCATTGATTAAATGCCAATTACTCCTGGACACTTTTCAAAGGCCTCTGCTGCAGAGTCTAAACTGGGCTTTCTGTCTGACATTAGATCAGATCTCCGTAATCCTAGGTGATAGCTGTTTTGGGATCTCTAGCAATTACTTGTGTCATGTGCTTTAATCAACAGCATACTTACTATTATAACAAGCCTCCACACCCACTGTGAAGCATTACTCAGGCTCGATTCCCCCAGCCCCCACCCTGCTCACATGAACCTGAGCTTCTGACCCATTGGTGATTAAGTCACTCTGGTGAATCATCCTCATTGGGGTGGGGGTAGCCTCCCAGCCAGATCCAGACCTTCACCACTAAGTGCCAGCCTAAAGGGATGATGGATCCTATCAGCCCAGCCAAAGGTCAAGTTACCTGTCTCACTGTTCTACTGGATATCAATCTTCTGGCTGGCATCCAACCAGCAATTAATTCATCTACTTAGCACATGTTTCCATTAGCCAATACTTAGGAAGGGTCAATGCTTGCATAGTGTCCCCCAGGAAGTTCCTTCCAACAGAGTTTTGGATCCAATCACCATCATAGGCTGATTTTGCCACCATCTTTGAAAGGCCAGCAGGCTATGACAGAACATGATGTACTAAAGGTTGCGCTCAAAGGGTGACTAAATCACCAATTTGCCGTGTGACCTCAGGCATTTCATTTCAGCACAAGAGGGTCAAGCAATATGTTTTCAGAAATCCCTTCCAGTTATAGCATTCTATGGATTAAGTTTGTTTTTTTTGCAGAGAGCTCCTTAATCATTTGTCAGAGGCAGTTCTATTAGTTTGCTTGGGCTGATATAACAAGGAACCACAAACTGTGTAGCTTAAACAATAGAAATGTATTGTCTCATGGTTCTGGAGCCTAGAAGTCCAAAAGCAAGATGTTGAGAGTGTTGATTCTTTCTGAAGGCCAGGAGGGAAGGAGGCCTCTCTCCTTGGCTTATAGATGGCCATTTTCCAGGCCTCTCTCCTTGGCTTATAGATGGCCTCTCTCCTTGGCTTATAGATGGCCATTTTCATCTTCACATGGTGTTCTTCCTTTATGCTTGTCCTCTCCAAATCTCCCCTTTCCATAAGGACAGCAGTCATATTGGAATAGGGCCCACTCTGATGGCCTCATTTTTACTTGATTACCTCTGTAAAGACCTTGTCTCCAAATGAGGTCACATTCAGGTACTGGAGGTTAGGTCTCCAACATATGAATATTTGGGGGGACACAATATAACCCATAACAACAATTAAATATCAACTATATGTAAGAAATAAAGAACAATGATTTGATTGATTTTAAGGCTGGTGACTGACAGGGGCAGAGTAGGCTAGCAAATAAGTATAGATTGTTGAATTTATTTTGTATCCTCTAATGATTTAAACCTACACAGTGTACTCATATTTGTCTCCACATAGGGATTTTGTATAGGAATCAGCTCTGAATCCCTTTCTATCTGAAATCTTTAGCTTTCCCATGCTTTATAATATTCTTTCATCTGTTTTTATAATTGAATGTGAAACTTCTCCAAAAAAAATCTTATGACTATTTAACCAATATTGTTCAAAGGAGCCCCATGGGGATTAACAAGTAGGTAGGCCATTATTTAATTAAATGACCCTGTGGAGGTTTGATAGAGTTTGGCCATTGGGGGATATAATTATGAGTAGAATATGCTTTTCTGTGCTGATTTGAGCCTTCTTATCATATAATGCTGTATGATACATATGGAAGAGAGAGAAAAGGAATGCATTGGATTCTGCTGACTTACAGCTACATGCTGGCTTAAATGGAAATAAATAAAAGAGCTCACTCAATGTGAACAAGGACAGATTGGGGTGGAACAGGGTATTGTCCATAAAGAAACTGACCGAAGTCCAGATTTATCAGCAAAAGTACATCCTTCACATCAGTGGTCTCTTTTCAGATCCTTTCTAACCTGGAAATCCACTAGGTGGAGCAAAGGACCAGGGAGTAGCTGAGCAGGAGCCCTCACAAGCAAATATGACCAGCACTGCAGCCATTTCTTTTCCTCTACAAAGGCTAGAGGGAAATTGGGTTGCGGAAACTGCTTAAGATCAAATGTTCCCTGCTCATTAAAATGGATAGTAACCCAAAGAATAAAGAAACTCAGATTTGCTAAGTTGGACATGATTACCAAACACACAGGAGGCACACCCATCTTGGAGTCTTTTCCCATGGCTTGGCTCTCTCTACATATTTCCTTTCTGCTTTCATTGGTGGCAGATGGAATTTGGGGCAGACCTCTCACCCAGGTTCCTGCAGTCAAAAGATGCTATGCTTAGATCACACGTCTTCTTTCTCCTGCCTGCTCTAACCATGCTAAAATTCTGCTATCAACCTGGTTTCTATTTAAACATGGTCTCTTTGATTTCAGGCCCGTGGCTTCTAACACTTTCTGCTTCGGATTCCAATATTGTCTTTTCAGCACTTATGTGCTGGTTAGCTGAGCAGAGGCTGGGAACTTGCCTGATTTTTATTTGAGGATGTTCAAGGTATAAAGGGGAAATATCCTCATTTCCCCCATAGGTTTTTGTCCCTTCTGCAAAGTATACTCTGTGTGCCTTTGCATTCAAACTATGAGTACTAACTGTCCCACGTCGCAGTCCAAATCTGTACCAATGGAAGACACAGTTTTATTTATCTATTACAGTCATCATTCCAGAACCACATAAGTTCAAACATTTGAAGATGGTAATGATGAGGGAGAAGAATTCCAAATCCAAAATATTGTTTTTCATGACTATGACTCTGTGGCAGGATAATTTATTGAGATATGAATTTCTTAGTCTTCTTCCTCTATTTTTCTCTTCCCCTTTTATCTATCTAAGCAAGTTAGAGAGGTCCTAAGTAATTTCTTACCATACAGATGTTTTGCAGAATGATCTCGCTATCTTTAGATAAAACCTGAGCTCATCGAAGAGAGTCTTCTTTGAAGGCTGCGGGCAAAGGAAAAGAACAAATTTCCTGAGACTATAAAGATGTCTGCGGCTTGGGTGTGAGAGTGGGCAGGACTCCATTCTGTGGTTGGAGAGTGTTGAACTGGGTTGGTGGACATCTTTGTGGTCATCACTGTGGGCTGACAACTGGCAGGGTCTCTGTCCGGCTTTGCTGACCAGTAAGACCCCAAGACCTTGCACAACCCTTGGAGGGGGGGCCCTAAGAAATGACTGAGATTATATTGTCTGCCAATAAAGCTGGATGGGGACTGAGAATCAGATGTAAGTTGATTCAAAGAAAATAAAGAAGTGAGCTATTTCTTGCACATCTAAGTTTGTTATCTAAGTTTTATACTGGCTGCACTATAATTAAGAGATCATGATGGAGATCTGAGATTTTATAGGAGTAGTCTAGCATAGTGGCTAAGAGTCTGGTCTCTGAAACCAGACTGCCTGGGTTCACATCTTAGCTCATCCACTGACTAGATGTGAATCCTTGGGCAAGTTATTCGGTCTCTCTCTACCACAATTATCCCCCTCTGTGAAATGCAGATGGTAGTACCCACTTGGGGCACCTGGGTGGCTCAGTCAGTTAAGCATCCAACTCTTGGTTTCAGCTCAGGTCATGATCTCAGGGTCTGAGATCAAGCCCTGCATCAGGCTCTGCGCTGGGTGTGGAGTCTGCTCGGGATTCTCTCTCTCCCTTTCCCTCTGACCACTCCCCTCTCCCCCTCTCTTAAAAAAAGATAGTACCATCTTACAAGGTTGTGGTTGAATCAAATCAAATAACATATGCAAAGTGTTAGAAAATCAGTACCTGACATCTAGCAATATTCAATGAACGTAAGATATTATTCCCATGGAATTTTTGTGTCACTATTGTGACTGTTGAAATTTTGATTATCTTTGAAGGTACATAATACATACAAATGGTACAAAATCCAAATGTTTAAAAAAAGGTATACAATGAAAGATAAGGATGTACATGAAAAACTGTTTTCTAATTTCTCTCTCCAGATGCAATCTGTGCCAGTAGTTTCTGTATATTAAACAAATACAGTTACCAACAAATGTTTCTGTACCATTTTCCCCCTCAGCAATACGTGGTGGAGGGTCATTCTTTAATAATATCCCATTGTATGAATGCACTCTAGCTTATTCTCTCATTTAACCAATCTTCTTCATGAAGGGATTTTTTTCTGTGTTTGTTTATTGGCTTGATTGTTTGTTTTGCTCTCATAAATAATTCTGCAATAAATATCTTCATCCCTACATCTTTAAGCACATCTGGAACATCTATGGGATAAATTCCTCAAAGCAGAATCACCGAATCCAAGGTTTTGTGCACTATAAAATTGTGGTAGATATTGTCAAAGTGCCCTCCAGACAACAGTGGTCCTCCCACAACCTTTATGTGAAAACGCCAACAAAGGAGGTTATTCACTTTTTCTTTTTTTGCCAATCCAGCAAACATCCTCTTATAATTTTTGTTTGTGCTTACGAGTGAGATTGAGCATATTTTTATATTTAAAAAAACCTCATTTCTCTGCTTTTTTGAGAAATAGTCTATGATCAAAGGGACTGTTCAGACGTGAAAATACTGCATGCGCTGGTTTTATGAAGATCCTTTTGGTCGTAGCTCCAGAAAAAAAGGTATTTCTGCGATCACAAGCTACCTGGCAGTTCCTTTACACAAAACAGGCTCCCCCCCTCCCAAACCTCTTGTAACCTGAAATGGGGTAAAGCAAAGAATTACCATTGATTTATATGGAAAAAATGTTGAGCATTTCCAGACCCCGAAAATAACCTGTTTTAGGCTTTTCTGACACCTTGGGACACATCTTGCTAACAGAGGCACAAAATAAATGGAGATAAGGCACCGATGCTCACAGATGAGTTCAGAGCTCTGGCGGCTGGACGTTGGGGTGCTAAGTGCAGCCCCCAGAGGCAGGAGCATGGTGGGGCTGCTCTCGCTGCTCAGGGGTACGTGCTGCCTCTGTGAGGGCTCCCAGTGAAATGTTAGCTTCACTTTTTTGCATTTTTTTATAAAAGCAAAAATCCTCTTTGGACTTCTTTCAGTTAGCCAAAACAGGTACTAATGTAGGTCTTCCATAAAGGCAAAGTGGTGTGACAGGAACTTTCAAAAAGCGGGGGACACCTGTATACTCTGAATTCTTGGTGGTTGTCCCTCAATTCCACTGCACCAGAGACAACAGGAGAAGGCTTTTGTTTCCTTCAGTGTATTTGGTGGCAGAAGCTTCCCAGGGGTCAGATGATGGAAATGACATGATGCTTCCCTGGATGCATTCCTACAGGCTGTCACCTGCTCAGAGAATTTGGATCATCCAAGAGCAAAAGAATTAGAATAAATCTTTTACATCCGAGACACCCCACGGAAAGTGTTCCAAAGTGAGAGAAGCAGAAAAATCCAATTTTACAAAATGTCTGAATAACTTTTTAAAAAATATTTTATTTATTTATTTATTTTTAAAAGTTTATTTTTTTAAAGATTTTATTTATTCACTGAGAGACAGAGAGACAGAGAGAGCACAAGCAGCGGAAGAGAGAGAGGGAGAAGCAGACTCCTCACTGAGCAGGGAGCCCCACATGGGACTCAATCCCGGGACCTGGAGATCATGACCTGAGTTGAAGGCAGACACTTAGCCATCTGAGCCACCCAGGTGCCCAAGATTTTATTTATTTATTTATTTGAGAGAAAGAGAGACAGCAAGAGAAAGAGAGAACACAAGCAGAGGAGGGGCAGAGAGAGAGGGAGAAGCAGGCTCCTCGCTGAGCAGGGAACCCAACTTGGGGCTCAATCCCAGGACCCTGGGATCTCGACCTGAACCGAAGGTAGACGCTTAACTGACTGAGCCACCCGGCCGTGCCATGTCTGAATAACTTTAAAATGATTGTCTTATGCCGTTACACTTTTTACAGTTTTTCTGTGCAAGTAACAAGTGAAATGAGAATGGATCAATCAGATGTCAGTCATTTATCAAAAGAACCTCAGGGAAAGCATGAGTTCTGTTCTCGCTGCTGTTATCTGGGAAGGAAGAGACTCCTGGAGAACTACACAGTCAGAGCTCACAATAAGCCAAGGAAGAGGGAGAAAAATGATCCAAAGGAGCTGCTCTGCCTGACACACACTATTTATTTTCCAGGAAGGAAATATTGTTAACTAGGAAGACAAACCCAAATTTAGGGGTTTAATTAATCTTCCATTTGAAGAGTGCCATTGAAATAATCAGGGTTAAGGGCACCCTCTCTGTCACCCTGAGTATTGGCATACTTGTGTGTGCGATTTACCTAAAACGTGAGCTGTTATTCTATGACATGGACAGAACTGAACATTTCAAGGATCATCTAGTTCATCAACTTATAAATGCAGGAATCCGATGTAAGAGCCATCAGGTGGCTTCTCCGAGGCTACACTGTGGAAAGGAGGTATCATGGCTAAAATGGGAATGCAGGCTCCTCACTGCAGCTCGGTATACGGCTCTTTCTTGCAGTAAAACCAGTCACGTCCCTATGCAAGGTTCCTATTTCAAATATATATTAATATACAAATCTGTATGAGTCCGCTCAGGCTGCTGTAACAAAATAACATAGATTGGATGGTTAAACAATGGATATTGATTTCTCGTGGCTCTGGAGGTTGGAAGTCCAAGATCAAGGTGCCAGCAGATTTGGCTCCTGGCAAGAGCTCTCTCTCTGGTTTGTAGATGGCCACCTTCCTGCTGTGTCCTCATATGATGGAAACAGCATTCTGGTGTCTCTTCCTTTTCTTATAAGGCATTTTATCATGAGGGCTCTAACCTCATGACTTCATCTAACCGTAATTACCTCCCAGAGGCTTCACCTCCAAATACCTTTGCATTGGGGGTTAGAGCTTCCACATATGAATTGGGGAAGAATACACAATTCAGCCCGTAGCAATCTATATGTAACTTTTGTTACTGTTTGCCTCTTCCCACCAGGAAGTAAGCTCCATGAGAGCAAGGACTTAACCTATTTTATTGGCCTTTGTGTTCCCAACACCTAACGGTGTCACATGTTAAACCACCACTACATTCAATAAACATTTGTTGAATGAATGAATTTATTGAGTGCTTACAGTGTGTCAAGCACTGTTCTAAGCAGTTTATATTAACATGTAGAATTCTTGGGGCGCCTGGGTGGCTCAGTCGTTAAGCGTCTGCCTTCTGCTCAGGGCGTAATCCCAGCATTCTGGGATCGAGCCCCACATCAGGCTCCTCTGCTGGGAGCCTGCTTCTTCCTCTCTCCCTGCTTGTGTTCCCTCTCTCTCTGGCTGTCTCTCTCTCTAATAATAAATAAATAAAATCTTTTAAAAAAAAGTGTAGAATTCTTACAAAAGCCTTGTAAGATAGATACTTTTTATTCCCTCAATTGACCTGGTTTCACAGGAGACAGAGCCAAGTTCTGCAATAAGGCAGCCTGGCTTCTAAACCCAGTTTCTCACCCATTATGCCATGAATAGTATAATTTACCTGCCCCCCCCCCAAGTTAGTAGATGCCTAAGGAGTTAACAACTTGCATGAATTTAAAGTACAATGCTGGCTAACATGTTGACATCTTATTCTAATATTCTGTAATTTCTAGAAATGCTTCTGATGATAATGCCTTAAATTCTCTAACATGAAACCTGTCGTGGTGGGGGGGCAGTGTTTCCATCCCACTGTTGTTGTCCACATTTCTATTGTAAGCGTGTCTTGTTCGCTCTGGTCTTGTGCTTCAGGTAGCCAGGGAGAGGGGATCCCTCCTACTCTATATTATCATTGATCTAATTTTCCATTCTCGGGGTCTTGGATAGTAAGTTGAGGTTTATTTTCACTCGAAATACATTAGTGATCAAACTATACTTCCCCTTTCTCTTCTTTTTTAAGCAGTTCTATTGAGCTCATTTACGTCCCATAAAGTTCACCCATTTAAAGTGAATAATTTGATAGTATATTTATGATGATTTATGCAATCATCACTATAACTTAATTTTGGAACACTTTCATCACCCCCAAAAGAAACCTTGTCCTCATTAGCAGGCATTCCCCAAGCACCACCTCCCCGGCCCTAGACAACCACTCATCTAGTTTTTCTCGCTAGATTTGCCTATTCTGGCCATTTCCTATAAATGGTTATCATGCGTTGTGTGGTCTTCTACGACTGTCTTTTTCACTCAGCGTGACCTTTTTGAGGTTCATCGTGTTGTAGCGTGTATCAGTACTTCATTTCTTTTTATTGCCCCAAAAATTTCCTTTGAAAAAAGCCCTTCCTTCATGCACAAATTGGTTCTGAATTTGGGCTGACCTCTCCAGTCAGTCCAGCCCTGAGCAGTCTGTTTCCTGGTGAACCAGGTTCAACGTGTGACAAGGGCACCATCAGGACAGGAATCCTGTCGAATATCTCTAGTCGAGGAGAGACAAACCCCGGGGTTCCTCTCCTGGCCACGGTCCATAGACATCCCAGAATTCCTCGGAGGGACAAGGTGTGGCTCTGTGGATGGCAGGCAGGGAATGACATCCGGGTCTGAAGAGACTAAGGCAACTGTGGCAGTTCCTCTCTCTGTTTTGCTTTTGTTCTTGTGCTCAGTTTAGATTTTTAGATGAAAGGGTTTCACTAAAAGCTCCTCCTCTGAGAACCTTTGAAGCTCCAGAAGTTTCTGCTACCAAAAGGCTTGATTTTGCTGCCACCTGCTGTCCTTAAGCCAGAAACAACTTCGGAAAAGAGGCCTCCTTCTGAACACGGTTGGATAGGCAAGAGTTCCAGTCAGCACCAGGTTTTCCCTGAGGCTGGGCTTATAGATTTAGGTGTCTTCTTTATGTCCATGTTTTCACACTTTCTACCTAAAGGTCTGGACCCTTGCAAATGCATCATAAAAGGTTTCCTCTAAGGTTTTGTCAATAAGAAAAGTTCATACAAACTTTTCGTTTTTTATTTTTATTTTTTAAAAAGATTTATTTGAGAGAGAGATAGGACAAGCGGGGGGAGGATGGGCAGAGGGAGAGGGAGAAGCAGGCTCCTCGATGATCAGGGAGCCCAGCTTGGGGCTCAATCCCAGGACCCTGGGATCTCTACCTGAGCCAATAGCAGACGCTTAACTGACTGAGCCACCCAGGCACACCCAAACTTTTTGCTTTTTAAATCAGACCTCAGGCCTGGCAGCAATGACAGTGGCCAGGGATCCTCCCCAAATAACTTGTCAGCAGAACATGAACATATGGGAGAGGTTTCCTCTAGACTCCAGAAATCACAGAGGAGATGGAAAGCAAGGCTCTGCTCTTACGCAGCGGGAGCTAAGAAGTCAACACATTCTAGTACCAACGTTAATGTGGCCCCCCTGGTACCCATGGGTGGGGGAGGCCCAGGAACACTTGGCTGACATGTACATGGGGACGTTGAAGCCCTGAGAGTTTTGGTGATTTGCCTAGGGTCACCCAGCAAATGAGTGCCAAAGGAGCCAAATGCCCTGTATCTTTGTAACCTTTCGAATTTGGCTCCCAAATGGGATCCTATCAAGCAAAACCTGAAGAAGTGACTTCATGAATTTTTTTTTTTTTTATTTTTATGAAGCAGGACCTAAAGAGGAGGCAACATTGACAGAGTCTCTGTTGAGATCAACTCCACAGCGGGATGTGCGAAGTCTCGGGAGGCCTCGGAGCAAGGTTTTTACTGGCTGTTCTGTAAAAGAGGCCTGCCTCACACACTGGCCAGTCAGGCTGGGAGCCCTGTCTCCCCAGACCACAGGGCAATGCAACGCAACTCACCTGCACTTTCCTCTCGGTCTCATCTGCACCCAGGTGTTATAGAGACCCCAAAATTGCCTGCCTCAGGCTCGATTCAGAAATCTCATACACCATTCATTCCATCTGCAGCCGACATATACTAACTGGGTTCCCATCGTGCATCCCGGGCACTGTCCAAGGCTTGAGCAGGATAAACAGATAAAACCCACTGGTTCTGCCTCTAGAAGCTCCCAGTCCAGTGAGGGAGGCAGGCGGCCAAATGGATATTTATAGCCCAGAGTGGTAAGCACCATGAAGAAGGAGGGACCCCAGAGGAAGGGCAGGAAAGAAAACTGAAATGTTCTTACGGACATTCTCCTCGAAGAGGCAACATAAACTATAACCTGCAGGACAAGAATGAATTTGTCCCAAGGAGGAGCAGCAGTATGCCTCAGATGAGGTTCGACAAGCTCCCCAGGAGAGTGTCAGTGATAGCTCGTCATGGTTGGAGCTGCAGAAGGTGAAACTGGAAAGGTAGACAGACACCAGATCGTGCAGGACCTATTCATGCTAATCAGACAATTCCTGACGGACCCGGTTAAGACTCCATTTCAGAGGTCAGGGGTCGAAACTTGGCTTAAGTGACACCATTTTGGACCTCTGGTTTTGGGGTTTTTTTAAGTTTATTTACTTATTTATTTTTAGTAACCTTCACTCCCAATGTGGGGCTCGAACTCATGACCCCGAGACCTAGAGTCAGACGCTCTACCTGAGCCAGCCAGGAACCCCAGGGCCTGTGGTTTTTCTTTTTAACAAGTGCTCACACATTACCAGTGCACTATAGGACAATAATTTAATCAGATAATAATCAGCATAATCCAGCAACAATACATTTCTCTTAAAGAAGCAAGACATACACACGTGAAGCAACCTACGGCACAGGGCACAAGATGTTGACGTGGCAGAATGATCGGTCTGGCTGGTAAGTAGGACTTGTAAGAGAAGGTGAGGATAGCGCAGACTGCAATGGCCTGGAAGCCTTTAGAGAGCCTGGGGCCGCGCTTGCGGGAGTCTCTGAATGGCAGGCTCAGGGCACGCTCTCTGGGCAGCATCTGCACAACCCCCAGCTCTGGCTACTCTGGGCTGGGGACCTTTCCAGGAGAAGTGGTAGGTAAGGTGGGCTCCTTGCTGACATGCATCTTTCGTGACCTCCAAGAGGTGTCTGTTCAATAGTGAAAGCCTCCGTTCTCACTCCCACTGGGCTGCTAAGGGATTAGGTCCCTGTTTTAACATTTAATCTGTTTCCTCATCTCTGTTTTATGGGTTGGTTGAAAGCAAAAGCTGCTGTCACTTTCTTTTAGCTAAAAGGTCGCTGGTTACAACCGGAATACCATATGCATTAACAAAGATAAGGTCCCAACCATTTTGTTTCTAAATGAACAAATGTGATAAAAGGTTACAGGCTTCTATTTATAAGCACTTTTCAGCAAATAACACGTTGTGGGTGTAAAGAGTCTTCATTCTCAGTACATGAAAAGCCAAATGGGATAGGCTATTGTAAGGTTCCACCTGAGACCCCTTGCACTTCACCCTGCAGCAGAGGCTCTAGGGTCCCAGTTCCAGGCTGTGGGGGGCACGCTAGTCCACTGTGGATTTCTTCATCTGGAGAGGCCTCTGGTTTCTTGGTTTGGGTCATTTCATGTTGATTTTGGAGGGAGGGATTGGAAGGAGCCACTCAACACGGAACTGGCCGTCCACTCGTGGATCAGCTCAAGCAGATAGTATGATTTCAACATCAAGCAGGCGAAGATGGGGTGGGTGGAAGGGCGACTAGTTAGCTGGATCTCAGGCAGCAGGGGGGTCTGGGATTAGCTCTCGGCACTCCACCTGTGATTATGCCACAAGCTGAGTCAGTAAGCAACCAGAGGTTGAGATTCAAGCATCACCCAGAGAAAAGGAAAGCAGTGTTTCCTAGCCAGTGGCTTGTGACACCGGCCAGGCTTATTACGTGGTCATGAGGGTTTTCCATACTTAAAGTGGGATTAGTGTCTACTTCATTTTTTTTTTAATTCTGTAAAAGTTAATACGTTTCACAAACGCAGAATGGGAGAATAAAATTTCAAGCCTTGAATTTCAATGTGTATTTTAATACACACACCCCAGACCAAACACTAGAAAGCATGTCTTTTTTAAAGACTTCTTTGTTGACTAATCATTCCTTTTAATGCAATTAATTCAAAGTAAATTAAGAAACGTGCATCATTTGTGGAACGAGGAAAAGCAGGAAATTGTTACAATAAAGTACTGTAGTAAAATGAACATTATCACGTAATCCTCAATCATGTGCTGATTTAAATATTTGTATTTAAAATCATCGCATTATTACATACGTTGTGTGGTAACATTTATCATTCCTTTTAGCCATCTAGATGCTTTGGGAACTCTATATTTGGGAACTCTTCCATGTAGTGAGCCTGTTTTTTAAAAATAAAAGCCAAGTTCTCCCAGATTCCCTTAAAGCCAGGGCGCAGGCACGGGGCACAGGCTCCTCCCGTGGGTGCTCCTGCCTGTGATTTCGGTGTGGAAGACAATGTCCCGAAGATGCGGCCATGAGCCGGACCTATTCAGGAGAGAGTGCAGGGGTGACAGAGAGACATCCAGCCTCCAGACCAAGTAGACGCCGGGGTTTGGCAGACTGTCCCTGCCCGACATTAGGCCTGTCCACTGGTGGGGACAGCAGCAGCAAGATAAGTTCTGGCTGCCCACACTCCAAGCTTGGTTTCCTATTTCTCCTTGAGATTATGCAAACGACCTCATGTCCTCTAAAATAATGGTTTTTAAACATTTTAATTTATGTCCTTCCAAAATAAATTTAATGAAGCTGGTTTCTAAAGTGTTCAGGTCATTCCATGCTAGATCCATTTTAGGAACACTTTTTTCTACATAAGTAAACATTCTGCTGTTAAGAGCACAGGTTAATCTACCCCGTGGAAATAAACAGCAAAATGAAAAGAAGGTTTTGAGCCACTGATAAGCGTGGTGCTTACAAAAGACATACTAATTCTTATTTTAAGTGCATTATTTACAGTTGAATTCACAATCTGTCTCCATCAAGTTCATCTAAGTCCAACTCTTACGTAATACAAATGACTGGCCCAGTGGAGCAGAGGAGTAGCAGGAGATGGCCCCCAAGTGAAAACTGAATACGGGTCTATGATATCAGTAATCTTTTGGCCAAAATAAATAACAATGTTTTTTCCACAAGTCTCAATGAGTATTTAGGGAAACGTAGCGTGCCTCTACTTACTTTCAAGGTCCTTTCTCAACTTGAAGATTTAACGTTGACACGTGGGATGTGAATGTGGGGCTTCTCATCTTTTCTTCTTGGAAATAATGCAAAGTCCTCAACTAAGATGTGGGCGAATGCAGGTGACATCTTGTAGCATACTGCTATTCTCCAACATACTTTGAATACGTTCTGGTTTAATTCTAAGATGCATACGAAGACAGACAGGAGAAGAGGAGGGAGGGAGGAAGGGGTGGATTGCCTTGCCATGAGTTTGTCACCTGGATGAAAAGGCTCTGCTAAATTCAATAGCTCGACCCTCTCTGCTTTGCTCTCACAGAACCCTCCCATAGTGGTAGTGCATTTTTTGACAATAACCAGGGGATGGAAAAGGCAAGATCATTAAGCAAAATTTGCTGTCCGTCCTGCCACTTTATTCTATAACATACCTGAATTCAGGACATCCCAAAATATCTTGTTTCTACACTATGCCTTTATCACCGTCATCAGAAATATGGATAAGACAGAAAAAGACACATAGGCCTAGTGTAGGATGACCGTGTCTTGAATAAAGGAAGCTTCCCTATGATATATTGAATTGCTGCTACTACTCTGAAGTTTCTTTCACCCCAGTGCAATGCTCCAAATTCAGTTCAGGAAGGGTGCTAGTCACCGCCTCATTCATTCATTTACTCATTCACTCATTCTGTTTCAATAAAATGGAAAATAGCAGTTACGAATGGAGAGGCAGAAAAGGTAAGCCAATGTCTCACCTTGACTTCAGATGTGCTGGCAGGCAGATTAATTTTAAGAAGGAGCACTTTTAGAAGTTAGAAACTTGGAAATTGATTCTCTTAAAAGTCTGAGACAGGGAACCTGTTCTCCAAAGCTGGAAACCGGTGATCCGTGTACGGGCTCTCAATCTGTAAGAACTGAACATAGCCCTACAAACATGGAAACTGGCATCGCATGGGTCGAATCTGAATCTCCAAGTCTGGAACATGTCCTTACAAATGTGGCCTGTGTCACTTCAGATATGACACATGGGATTTCAAGCACAGAAATGTGCTTCTCAAGAAAATTAAACCTTGCCCTATTAGCAGGACACTTGGTACTTGCAAAATCTTAATCTACAAGCTTGGAATCTGGCACTCTTTGTGTGAAAATCAATGTCTCATCATGAAAAATGACCTATAAAGTGGTCCTGGGACTGCAGGCGTGGAAGCTGGTGTATGAGTTAGAGAGGGAGGTTCTATGAGCATGGAACCTGAACGCTGTGTGTTAAAGTCTGAACTTTGAGGCATTGGTTTAGCTGTCCTATGTGTGAGTTCTGCCTTGTCATGCATATGATCTGGTCCTCCACGCAAAACCTGACCTTGTAGACATAAAACTTGGCCCTCCCAGTATGACATCTGACTTTCTAAGCATGGAAAGTTCCTCCAGATGTGAAGTCTTGCCTCTTGGGCATAGACTCTGGCTCTCTAGTTGTGGGATCCCGGCCTGTATGTGTAGAGGCCTGCTAGATGTGGAATTAGGTCTTCCAGGCATGACATGAGTATGAAATACCTCTCTCCAAGCTAGGAACTTGGCCTTCCGGGAGGGAAGCCAGAACCTCATAAAATGTCATCTAGTCTACAAATTAGAAAATTCAGGCTTAAGGCTGAGTGACTTTCCCAAGTTTTGGCAGTTGGTTTTCATTGGATCTGCACCTCGAACCCGAGTCTCCAGGTTTCCACCCAGGGCTCCCCGTACCAGACCATGGTTCTGCTGATTTTGCTCTGTCTGCGGTGGTGTGGAAAGGAAAAGAGAACTAGACAAGAGTCAGAACATGCAACGTCAGCTGACAGCTCTGCCCCGTCTGCCTCTGTGTCCTTGGACAGATTGCTCAACCATACTGAATTTTCCCACCCTCCATTTCATGCAAAGATGGTCACTGAGACTCGTTCCAGCCCTGGCATTCTGTTCTCTGCCTCTATTCTGTGCTTCCGCCTATCAAGGGCCTCTTCCCCTTGTCTTCAAGCTGTGTGAGGCCCAATTAGTCGGGGGCAAACTGGGCCATCCGAGCAAGGAGAACCTGAAGATTAGCTTTGATCCTACCCTGACCCTCCTACCTCCTGTGGTTTCCTCCATTATTTCAGCTGTTACCCAAGGAAGATATTTTTTTACTTGGTTGAAGTTTCCCATTCAACCCAGAAAATCAAATATCATTTTAACAGATCTCGACTTTGGAAGTTAGCCTTGCAGCTGCCTGGGGCGCCTCACGATCTCTTCCTACTCAAAGGCCTGCCTTGTTCTCCATTTTACAGCTCTGGTCTTGCTGCTTCTGTTTCAGTAACAGGGGTTGGTTGCCAGGGGACTCAGACCCGGTTGCTGCCTGGGTCTGAGCAGAGGAGAGTATTAGGGCCAGTAGACTAACCTAGGACTGGAGGAAGTCTTTAGAGCATCTCCTGTCCCTTTCCCCAAGGGCAACCACTTTGAATTCTTGGTCTTTCACATATCTGAAAAATAAATGTCTAATGCTTTGTGTGGACTTTTCAATTTTAGACATTTATTTTTTTTTAATTTTGATTCCAATGTGTTAACATACAGTGTTATATTCATTTCAGGTGTAAAATACAGTGATTCAACAATTCCATATATTTCTCAGTGTTCATCAAGATCAGTGTGTTCTTAATCCCCATCACCTGTTTCACCCATCCCCCACCCACCTCCCCTCTGATAAACATCTGTTTGTTCTCTGTAGTTAACAGCCTGGTTTTGGGGGGGTTTGATTTTTGGTTTGGTTTGTCTCTCTTTTTTCCCCCCCTTTGTTCATTTGTGTTGTTTCTTAAATTCCACATATGAGTGTCTTTCTCTGACTGGCTTATTTTGCTTAGGATTAGACTCTCTAGCTCCATCCACGTTGTTGGAAATGGCAAGATTTCATTCTTTTGTACGGCTGAATAATACTTTATTGTCTATATATGTCACATCTTCTTTATCCATTCATCTATCAGTGGACACGGGCTGCTTCCACAGTTCAGCTCTTGTAAATAATGCTGCAATAAACATAGGGATGCATGTATCCTTTTGAATTAGTGTTTTCTTTGGGTAAATACCCAGTAGTGTGATTACTGGATCATATGGTAATTCTATTTTTAATTTTTGAGGAACCTCCATACTTAGACATTATTTATCTCCTGCAGTGGTAGATGAGTCTTTCACACACTTATGCGCTCCCAGCTTCTCTCTGCCATCTGCCACAGTGTTAGGTTTTTATGACCCTGAAATATTGTTGACCCCAGGACATGGAGTGTCCTTGGATTTTATTTCTTCTCTAGTTTTTCTTCATCCTGAGTTTCTGCATTTTTTTCTTTATCCTCATTTTATTTCCTTTATCCTCACCTCTCCTTTTTTTTTGTCCCCAAATCTTCATTATCTCACTTATTCTTTTTCTTTTTAAAAGATTTTAAAATTTATTTTAGAGACAGACAGCGCACAGGGGGAGGGGCATAGAGAGAGAATTTTCAAGCAGACTCCCACTGAGTACAGAGTCCGACTCAGGGCTCAATCTCATGACCCAGAGATCATGACCTGAGCAGAAACCAAGAGTCTGATGCTTAACCCACTGAGCCACCCGGGCGCCCCCATCATCTTACCTATTCCACCTGATACCTTTCTTCCCAGAGATCTAGGCAGAGTCTCCTGTCGAGGCAACACTCCAGTGTGCTTACGAAACAGGCGTGGAGAGCTTACTGAGAGCCAGGGAAGCTTCAGTGGACTCCTAAGTCCATAACACATTTCTTTCAATCCCATGTGTTGAGTGTCTGCTATGTGACAGGCACCACTAATACAGAGACGAATAAAATATGGCCTTGTGCCCACGTAGTTAAGCCATCTCTTTCCCTTGCCCGGCGTTGGGTCTCTCGTTCCCAGCACCTAGCCCAGCACCATCAGTACATGTTTATTGAGTATCTCATTGAGACCCATCTTCACACGTTTCACCCCAGTCCTGCCTCCCTCGGGCCCCAAAGTGTCCCCTGCCGCATTGTCTGGCACAAAGTCCTTCCCTACAGAGCCATCCCCAAGGGGAGCAGTGTGCTGGGGACTAGCAGCCCGGGCACCTGATCTCAGCTCTTGCTCTGCAAGCCTAAGGCAGGCCTGCCCTTCTCTCCTTCCCTTGCAGCTTAGGACAAGGTGTGAGGTTTTGGCCACGGAAGGCTACATGAGGTGTATTCATTTACTCCTTAGAAGCATTACTTTCAGCTCATATATATTCTGCAATTATTTTTGAGTGATAAAGAGTGCTTGTCTGCATCGAGAGATAGTCACCTTCTCTTGCCCTGAGGGTGTCGGCACCTACTGACTCAGGACAGGCTTTTCCACAGATTGTCCACGTCGCTGCCCTCCCACCTCAGGATCTGGTTACCTGCCAGAACCATTTCCCGCAACCCTCCATCTGGGCGATAGATTACAAGTCCCCACACAACGCCGAAGGCCACTGCAGATGGCCGTGCACCTGGGACCCGCGAGTCCCTGGGCCACGGGGCCTGGCTTCGGACTTCCCTGCTTGGCCGGCAGCCCTGGAACCTCCGGCTCATCTAGCAAGGAACTGTAAAGCTGGCCCCTCGTGAGAAGAGCCTCCAGCCCCAGTCCACACCGAGAAGAGGCAGAGGCGTGAAACCGATGTACGTAACCCAACACCTGGTGAGTTAGCCCGTGCGGGGCACAGAGGAGAGGCGAGCCCAGCCACCTTGACTCCGTGTGATGGGCGGTCACAGCCCCCCCACAGAGCTACAGCCCCACAGGGCGTCCCCCACGCAGCCCTTCCAGAACCCCGGCTGCCCACGGGGGAGACGTTCTCGTGACTTCTCGGTGCCTGACTCTCTCACCCTCACGTGTCTTTGGTGAGGGACCTGAGTCAGATGCTTCGGGCCTCCACTCCACACGCAGTCATCAAAATATTTTAAAAATATGTAAAAACACAAGCATAATGTCTCTCTCTCTCCCTCTCTCTCTCTCTCTCTCTTTCTCTCCCTGTGGCTTGCACTTAGATTATGACCCTAGCCCGTCCCTGGGGCCTGGGAGGCCCTGCTCAGGGTGGCTAGCCGGCCTGCCCTGGTGCTGTGTCTCCAGAAACGCTCCCTCCGACAGTGACGGGAATCCGCCAAGCCCTTTTCCAAACTGGGGCCTCCACACAAGGCCTTTCTCTTCCCTGGGGTGCTTTTTACCCCACACGTGGCATAGCCCGTTCCTAACTTTTCAATCTTCACCTGAAACGTCATCTTCGAGCCCTCCCCCGCGACTTCACTGTCCCGGGCAGCTCCCCCCGCAGCCCCTCCTTCTCTCTTCCACCTGCTCCCTGCTCTTCTTCTCCAGGGCTCTTGCCACGATTTTCCAGTATGCCACAGTTTTGGTTGACTAGCTTATACTGTGTTTCCGTAAACAGGAAGCTCCTCGAGGGAGGGATCCTGTCCATCTTAGGCGCCCAGCCTCGGCACAGGGCAGGACACATAGTAGTTGCTCGACAAATACATGTTAAATGTCAAATGAATAAATGGCAGGAAACGAATTCAGGTCAGAGCCCTTCAGGGGTAGCAGAGCCTTTTCATCGAGCGGTGGTCTCCAGCTTTCTTGTCCATTAGGGTCACCTGGGGAGGCTTAAAAATCCCCATGGTAGCTAGTTACATCAGAACGTCTGGGGGTGAGAATGTCGGCGGTGGTGGGGGGAGGGGGGAGAGAGTGAGACCCAGCATATATATATATATACATATATATATATACATATATATACATATATATATATATGTATATATATGTATATGTATATATATGTATATATATATATAATCCTCCAATGATTCCCATGGGCAGCTAAGAGCCCAGTGTGTTAGAACAGAGGCTTGTACACTCAGCAGCAGCAGCAGCAGCTGGGGACTTGTCAGAAATGCCAGTTCTCAGGTCTGCCCCAGACCTACTGACTCAGAAGCTCTGGCGATGAGACTCAGGAACCCACTTTCATGAGCCTTCCGGTGGTTTCGATTCGGGTTAATGCTTGACAGCCACTGAGTTAAGGAGTCGTACTCTCTCTCCTTTTCCCATCTGGTCTTCTCTTGTTGGCATCGACAGTAGGAAAAGGGGATGCTCTTCAGTAGGGCGACCACCATCCCAGTTTAGGGGTACCATCCTGCTTTTAGTCCCATGTCCCAGGAAATCCCTCAGTCCCAGCAATAGGGCAGGTGGTCCCCCACCTTCATCTCAAATACCAGATCTATCCAACCAGTTGGCTACATTGTGATGAGTGCATTAGCAGGCTTTATAATGTTCATTTGATCCAGTACCCATGTGATGGCTCCCCTAAGTCCTGGAGGATAGGTGTGCGGCCATCAGATATGCCCGGTCACCATGGCTCCCACTCCAGATGTCCGCAGAAAGCAAACACCGCGGGGCTGTGCCCAGAGCCACCTCGCTGAGTGCTCTACCTGGATAATGTGCCTTTGTTTTCCAAAGCGGGGCACCAAGGCACTTAAGAAACAATTTCTAGAGACCCACTAGCACCTTCCTGGACACATAAATGCTTTGCAAGAAAGTGAAAACAGAACTTTCCATCCAGTTGTCTCATAGGCAACAAAACAATGACGTCACTCACAGGTTGCAAAGCCCTCCTCTGAAAGCAGGGGGAACTTACATCTTTTTATTTTCTCTTCAAAATGTATTTATTTTCAAATTTTCCGGTTAGCTGGGTATGTTACAAGAAAGCCTTAGAATTTGGATTCAGGTTAAAATCACAAACCTCGATCATCATCTACTCCAGGCTTCCTCTCAAACCAACGTTTACCAATGAGTTTAAAACCTAAATGCCCAAGGAAGTGAAAGAGAGAATCTCAAGCTTCCTTTTAACTCAAAGTTCAGCTTTGAGACTGAGTTTAAGCTTTCTGGTGGTCTCAGCCAGCATCATTTGGAGGTGGTTTACAAGCCAGGGGAGAAATGGTCAGCTAATTCTCTGCCACCCCACCCCCACCCCTCCACCCCCACGCCCCAAACCACAGTCCCTTAGCTGAGACCACTTCAAGGCACAGGCAGGTTCATCCTGACTTTGTCCCTCTGGTTCCAGAAATCGAGCTTGAAAATTACTGTAATATGGTGGCCTCCTCGCCAATTGCAATACCTGGGTCCCCTCCTTGTCCCTGAAAGTTGAAATGCCACCTAGGTTCCTTTTCTGGTAATGAAGTTCCTGGAATCAGGGTCCTGCTTTGTTCTTCCTGCTCCTTCTGGGCACTGTCGTGTGTCTGACTCCCCCTCCTGACCCTCAGCCCATGGCCATCACCTCCCCTTCCCCGGAGCCTGTCAGCTAAACCAATGTTTGGGGCGACCAGAACTGTCCCCCTCAGATGCCCACCATCTCAGGTAAATTTTTTCCTTGGCCCTTACTAGTGGATTCTTTGAGATGTCACCCCCTTCTCCTGACAGCCAATATTGTCTGCTACCACCATCTTCCTCGTTTTGGAAATGCTGAGTGAACACTGTCCCAAGTGTCTTGACTTCACTCTGGTGGGTGAGCCCAACCTCAGAATCTACAGCCTTTGATTAGACCACCTCTTTCACCTTTTATCTTTTTCATTATTCTTTTTTTTCCTTCTTTTTTTTTTTTTAACCACTTCATTGAGATACAACTGACATCCAAAAGGCTGTAGGGTTTAATGTATTTAGCAGAAGGAGTTTGGAGATAAGTATCCACACATGAAACTCTGGGCACACTCTATGCCATAAACATATCCTTCTTCTCCAAAAGTTTCCTCCCACCCTCTTTATTATTAGTATTATAATATATTTTTTGTGATAAGAACACTTCACTAAGACCTACCCTCTTGGCCAAAGCTGACATGCCCAATGCAGAATTATGAAGTATGGTCCCTATGCTGTACAGTAGGTCTCCAGGACTCCTTCCTCTTGCAGAGCTGAAACTCGGTTCCCTTGACCACTACCTCCCACTTCCCCTCCTCTCAGTACGCCGTTTCTTTATATTCTCAGGAAAGCGAGTCGGGAGGACTGTTATGCATTTACATGGAGTGGTAAGTGTGCAAATGTTTATTTGCACATCTGTCATCCTGTCAGGAGAAGGCCTGCCGGACACGTGTATCCTCTATGCACCCTCCACCCAAGAAGCAGGGAGGAGCTGTCTCCTGGGCCAGGGTATGGGACCCTCTGCCTCTTCCCCCAAATACTGAGGTGCTTGTCTCAGGGGAAACTTGGTAAACTGATACTTACCATTACTATGCTAAATTTTATCCAGAGAGGTCTTCACCAAGTGGTATGGACTCAAAGAGAAGACAGGAACTAAGTCTGCTGAGTAAGTGAGGGAAGGCCTCATGGAGGAGGTGACTTTTGAGCTGTGTTTTAAAGGGTGGGCAGAAGTTCTTAGTGTTTTGCAATTTTCCCGTGTTAAGATTTTACTATCAATTTATAGCTTTTCATGTTTACTGAAAATCCTGTACAACCCAACCCTTCAAACTTTATTTCATAAGTTCTATGACCAAATTCTAGCTAGTGGGGGGATGACGAAAGGCTGGAAGATCGGATGGCCACCTTGCAGGAGCTTACCACTGTGAGAGTAACGAGCACACCTACCTATGGCACAGTTAGGTCACTTTTCAAGATCGACTTAAGTCCTGGAATAGGAAGCACAGCTATTTCCCTCACTGTTCTCCCTCTGGTTTCAGTGCTGTACTTGGCCCTCAGTAGGTCCTCAGTAGAGGCTGGGCGAGTATAGGAGTGCTTAGTGTGAGGGGAAGATTTGGTTTGGACATTGAAAGCAGGGCCGTGTTTGAACAGGCAGGAGGGGAGAGTGTATACTCTTACACGGCTTCGTCTTTCTGGTGGGCAGGCTTGTGTCAAAACTAAATAGCAAACATCCTAGGGAAGGGGCTTTGGTTTATGCCTTTCTTATATCCAAAGGGAACTAGATAATTTTTTTACAGATGTCTTTATTTATTTATTTTAGAGAGAGAGAGAGAGCAAGAGTGGGAGGAGAGGGACAGAGAAACTCAAGCGGACTCCGCACTGAGCATGGAGCCCACTGTGGGGCTCGATCTCACGACCCTGAGACCACGACCTGAGCTGAAACCATGAGTTGGACTCTTGACTGACTGCGCCACCCAGGTGCCCTGGGGAACCTGGTGTTTAGTAGATAGCCATAAATATTAGTTGGATTCAATGGCAAGCTAGGATGTCAAAAGCCTTTAACTGAAAAATTACAAAAATATTAGCGGTGGGAAAGGATGACTCCTTTCAAATGTTCCGTGGTTTTCCTCTCCCCAAACTCTGTTTCTTTGTGTGTGAGCCACAGATTAGTGGGTAAACACGTGCTCACTGACATACACGTGTACGTACAACGTGGACCCTGTCACCCCCCCGTATGGAGCTTACGACTGAGCAATCGAACAGAAGAGACCAGACAGACAAATGTCATCACTTGAAATGTAACTCCAAGAACTCGAAAGCAAATTGGGGTGGGTTCACCTGGGCTCTTGACCTGGAGGGCGAGAAAGGTCTCGAGCTCTTATCGATAGCTACGATGATTAAGTTTCCCCGAAAAGATCAGAATTTCCTAGAGTTTCTCACTCCTCTCACGTGGGCTTGTGTCGCTCAGGCTCGTGTAACAAAGCGGCGTCTGCTTGCTGCATTTGTGAGAAAATGCTTCTTGCGTTGCTGCCGACGGGGCCGTGGTGCTGTTGCTCTGTGTTAATCTTGCTTTGGTACTGCTGAACTGTGATGACGAAACTTCTGGAAGACCATTCCTCGGAGGTCGTGATCTTTAGAGTCTACATAGAAAAAGCAGAAGTATGAACGGAGCAGGGGAGCTTTCAAAATTCACTGGTTCAGAATGTGCCAATCTGCCCTATGAATAAGCAAGAATGAGGTGGGGCTCACAGAGCAGGATCAAGAGGAAAGAGTGAAAGTGTTAGATGTGTTAGTATCTAGGGGAGAAACTACCAAGTGGACACAATGTATTCCACGTTCTGGAGAAGGCTGCTTTGTGAGTCTAGGCTCATGTCCAATGGGAATAAAATCTCTCCTTCTAAAACTGTTTGACTCTGCCAAGTCTTCCTGCCCCAACCCTGGGTTCCCACTACCCGCCCCCCCATGGTGTCCAATGTCATCCCTTTGGTTTAAGGCAATTACAGCAATAGGCATTCTCTCTGAATGTATGAGAGGTCATGCCTCATGGAAATGATTTTCAAATCTTCCTTTTTTTTTTTTTCTTAACAGAAAACCCCTTTTGCTCCTAATAATAAAACCTGCTCTGGCTGAAACAGGGGAGGGGTCCTGGGCCTTCCCCTCAGCCTCACCTTTGCTGGGCTGGTCCCTGAGACATTTGTGCAGAAGCTCGAGGTTGCTGGGAGCACTGTTTAAAAATCCTTGCTGCCAGCAAACCAACCACACAAACTCGTTTGTGGGACAGTTGGGGAAACTGGAATATAGACTGGGGATTAGATGAAACAAAGGACTTATTGCTCATGGTGTTAGGTATGATAATGGTATTACGGCCCTGCAAGAAAGTAAATGGTATTCTAGTTATGTGAGAAAATGTCTTTATTTTTTAAAGATTCCTATTCTGTGATGTCTGGGATTTGCATAAAGAAGAAGTAAATATGGAAACATGAAAATAATGTTACAACCAGGTGGAACTACCATAATATTCTTTCTGAAAAACGCAAAAGCAGTGCTTTCAGCTGTGACAGTCACGGGCGTCACAGAAGGAAGGAACAGGCCACCCACACAGTTCTCCTCTGCGGCCTCAGGAGCCGGTTGCCGAGCAGGGCACAAAGGCCATGTGGGGGGGGGGGTCTCCTGCATCCTCTCCAGCCACTCACCACCCGGAATGTTGGCAGGACACCAGACGACACCCTGAAACTCTCCTTAGTAAAGGGTGCACAGTATTCGTTAACGTTCGGTGCGGAGCTGGCCCCAAGCACATCCTCCGTGGCCGTCGGGCCCGTCCTGCCTGTCTCCTCTGAGTCGGCAGGAGCCCCTCTGTGCCCTGCCCTAACCTGGCACCTGCGGCCTGAGAGGAAAATTGAACAGATCCACGTGTGCCTTTTCTCCCTGTCCCGGGTGTCCAGGGATCCTAGGAGAGCGGCTCTCGTTATCAGGGAGCTGACAGAGGCCTGCTGGGACAGGGCGGCCCTTTCCCTTACAGGCCCATCTTCCATGGCCCACCGGCTGAAGCCAGCACGGTTCTCACTCCTCCTTGCTCTGCCCTCTGCCATCGTCAGCCTATGAAGCCGAGTTGTAGAACCTGAGAGAGCTGGGACTTCTGAAATCCCGAAGTCCAACCTCCCAAGCAGAGCAAGAATCCCCTCAGACATCGCTGATGGGGGCGCTGACCTGGCTTCTGCTGAAGTGTGTCCGTTTGAAATCCTTCCCACAAACACTGACAGAATGCTTCCCTGTGTCGGGCACAGCACAGGGCACTCATCAGGGTCAGAGGCCGGTAACACCTCCCAGGGACAGTGAGAATCCAGGAGCAAACAGCCGGGAGACTGCCTGCAATGCAGGACACCTAGAAGCCCAGGCCTCTGACGGCTGGAGTCCATGCTGCCCCACCCGGCCCCCCAACAGGCCCATCTCCCTGCGGCATGGGAGAGCTGGGGCTGGCAGGTGACGCTGTCCGTTGGTGAGGATGCCACTTGTCACTATTCTGGTCCTTAGCTTTGCGAGGTCAGGAGCTCAGGTCGTGGGGGACACAGACCGGTGCTAATCACACCTCCCAAGAAGCGGGTGTGCCAGAAGGCCATTTTGCAAATGAGTGATGAATGAGCGTGGCCGGCCAGGAACCAGAATATTCACATTGGCCTCCTGAGACACCCATCTCCCAGGATGGAATTTATAACCAGGAGGTTGCTTGGTGAGCACAGACTCAGCCCAAAGGAGGGGGGGTGGCTGAGAAGGAGCCTTTACTCAGGCTGTGGAGAGACAGAGGAGGAGCCCCAGTCGGACCTCTCCACACCTAGAATACCTCGAGTGGACTCTTTTCACGAACCGTGCTTGTTTCTACACACCTATTCATTTGTTAGCCCCATAACACCATTTTGGAAGATTACGACTTTGTTCGTCTCAGTTGTGCTTTCCCGGTGTCTTGAGATTCCGGAGGAGGGTAGGTGACTTCATGGCCATCTGGGAAGCCCCCTGTACCAGTTCTAGCATTTCCATTTTTTAATTAAAAAATCAATTGCAGTAGAGTTGACATATCATATATTAGTGTCAAGGTGTACAACGCAGTATAGACAATTACATACATTAGGAAATGCTGACCATGACAAGTGTAGTCCCCGTCTGCCGCCATAAGAAGTGACTCCAGTATTATTGACTATAGTCCCAAAGCTGTACTTCTCACCCCCTTGTAGTTCCAGCATTTCTGTACCGATAAACGGAAGGAATGGCAGGGAAGGCAGCGTGGCAGCTCTTTCCTTCATCTGGTGCTGTGACGGTGATAGTAGATGTTAGAACAGGGTCCCAACGTAAATGCGACAAGGGCCAGGTATGAGTATAAAGGAGTGAAGCAGGCTCGATGAAAGAACGCTTTCAATAGGAACTTCCATCTAATATGCTTTTTAGTGCTCTTTACTAAGAAAAAATAGCACAGGTGTGAGGATACATGGCAGCCAGTGCTCGGGGTGGGGGGTGGTGGTGAGGGGACAATGCTGAGCCCTGGGGACTCTGGCAAACTGAAGGGGGCCTGTCCCTTCTCAAAATGACCACTGCTCAGCTCCAGCAGACAGTGGCCACGTGGGAAGGAGGTCCTGAAATGGCCAGATCTGATTTTTTTTTTCAAGAGAAGTTGGTAATCTGGATTTTTAGGTGAAATCACCTGATTTTTTAATGGTGGCAACAAGTTCAAACATTTTTGCAAATGCCCCATGAAACAGACAAAACGTGCCAGGGCCAGATTCGGTCAGTCAGTTTGAAACTCCTGCCTTGTATGGTGAAAGGATCCCCTGATTACATGTTCTAGAAAATGCCGACTTAAAAAAATAAAATAGGCAGAAAAAAACAGGCAGATTTTTGTTGTTTTTTAACAATAGAACTTAACAGGGCCCGGGCGCCTGGGTGGCCCCGTCGGTTAAGTGTCTGCTTTCAGATCAGGTCTTAATTTTGGGGATCCTGGGATCGATCCCTGCGTTGGGCTCCCAGCTCAGTGGGAAATCTGCTTCTCCCTCTGCCCCTCCCCCCACCCTCTCATGCTCTGTCTCTCAAATAAATAAATAAAAA
>NW_024424452.1:104924094-104924903 GCF_017311325.1 Ursus maritimus | reverse complement strand
TTCAACAGTTCCTTGGAGATTCGGGGCCTTTTCTGTTTCCATACAAATTTAAGGACTATTTGTTCCAGTTCTTTGAAAAATGTCCTCGGTATTTTGATCAGGATAGCACTGAAAGTGTAGATTGCTCTGGGTAGCATGGACATTTTAACTATGTTAATTCCTCCGATCCATGAGCATGGAATATCTTTCCATCTTTTTATGTCTTCCTCAATGTCTTTCAAGAGTGATTTATAGTTTCTAGAATATAGGTCCTTTACGTCTCTGGTTAAGTTAATTCCAAGGTAATGTATGGTTTTTGGTGCTATTGTAAATGGGATGGATTCCCTAATTTCTCTTTCTTCGGTCTCGTTATTCGTGTATAGAAATGCAACTGATTTCTGAGCATTGATTTTGTATCCCGCCACGTTACTGAATTGCTCTATAACTTCTAATGGTTTGGGAGAGACTTCTTTTGGGTTTTCCATATAGAGTATCATGTCATCCGCGAAGAGAGACAGTTTGACTTCTCTTTGCCAATTCGAATACCTTTGATCCCTTTTTGTCGTCTGATTGCTGTTGCAAGGACTTCTAGTACTATGTTGAATAATAGTGGCGAGAGTGGGCATCCTTGTCGTGTTCCTGATCTTAAGGGAAAGGCTTCCAGCTTTTCCCCATTGAGAATAATATTTGCAGTAGGCTTTTCATAGATGGCTTTTATGAGATTGAGAAATGTACCCTCTATTCCTACACTCTGAAGGGTTTTAATCAGGAAAGGATGCTGTATTTTGTCAAATGCTTTTTCGGCATCAATTGAGAGGATCATATGGTTC
>NW_024424452.1:104871093-104924069 GCF_017311325.1 Ursus maritimus | reverse complement strand
AGAAGAGAAAGCTACCAAACTCATTCTATGAGGCCAATATTACAACAGTCCCAAACCAAAGAGCAAAGACCCCTCAAAAGAATTACAGACCGATTTCCCTAATGAATATGGGCGCTAAAATCCTCCAACAAGATACTTGCCACAACTGAATCAACAGTACATTAAAAGGATTATCCATCACGATCAAGTGGGATTCATACCTGGGATGCAAAAGCGTGGTTCAATATTAACGGAAATCAATCAGCGTGATACATCATGGCACCAACAAGGAAAGACTCAGGGAACCATATGATCCTCTCAAATGATGCGAAAAGCATTTGACAAATACAGCAGCCTTTTTCCTGGTCAAACCCTTCCAGGTATGTAGGAATAGAGGTACATTTCTCAATCTCACTTAAAAAGCCATCTATGAAAGCCTACTGCAAATGTATTATTCTCAATGGGGAAAAGCTGGAAGCCTTTCCACAGATCAGAACACGACAAGGATGCCCACTCTGTACTATTATTCAACATAGTACTGAAGTCGCACGGCAGCAATCCAGAGCTGACAAAAAGAAAAGGATCAAAGTATTCGGGTGTAAAAGAGAAGTCAGAGCTGTCTCTCTTCGCGGATATAATCCTCTATGCTTGACCCAGAAAAGTCTCTCCCAAACCATTAGAACATGAAACAATTCAGTAACGTGGCAGGATACAAAATCAATGCTCAGAAATCCAGTTGCATTTCTATACCACGAATAACGAGACCGAAAGAAATTAGGGGAATCCATCCATTTACAATAGCACCAAAAACCATACATTACTGCTTGGAATTAGCAGCCAGAGCGTAAGGATATATTCTGCAGAAACTATGGAAATCCTCTTGAAAGACATTGAGAAGACATAAAAAGATGGAAAGATATTCCATGCTCATGGATCGGAGAGTGCTGTAAGATTAAAATGTCCATGCTGCTACCCAGAGCAATCCCTACACCTCCAATTGCTATCCTGATCAAAATACGAGGACATTTTTCAAAACTGGAACAAATAGTCTGTAAATTTGTATGGAAACAGAAAAAGGCCCGAATCTCAAGGGAACTGTTGAAAGGAAAACCGAAAGCTGGGGGCATCCTAATGCAGTTGAAGCCTGTACTGAAGCTGTGATCCACCAAAGACAGCATGGTACTAGCACAAAAACAGACACATAGACCAATGGAACAGAATAGAGAGCCCAGGGAAATGGACCCTCGGCTCTTTTTGAGCACTTCATTATCACAGTAAAGCAGGAAAAACATCCGGTGGGAAAAGGAGTACAGTCTCTTCAATAAATGAGTACTTCTGGGGAATTGGACAGCTTCCACATGCAAAAAGAATGGGAAACTTGGCCACTCTCACACCATACACAAAAGAAGATAAACTCAAATGGATGAAAGACCTGTGAGACCGGGAATCCATCAATTCTAGAAGAGAACATAGGCCTTAACCTCTCGACATGGCTTAACCTTTTTCATGACACTCCCAAGGCCTGCAAGAAACAAAGATAAAATGAACTTAGGACTTCATCAAGAGATAAAAACTCTACTTTAACCAAGGAAACAGTCAAAAAACTAAGAGCGCCCACAGAATAGGAGAATATATTTGCAAATGACACTACAGATAAGGAGACTAGTATCAAGATCTACAGAGAGAGAACTTACCTCAAACTCAATGCGAAACAAATAAACAAATCAAAATGAGCGAAGAATGCAAAGACAGACACTTTTCCAATGAACATACAAATGGTTAACAATTTACACACATGAAAAAATGTTCAAAATCATTGTACATCAGGAAATTCAAATCAAAGCCACACTGAGATACACATATACATGATTAGAATGTAAAAATGAGCAAGGCAAAGAGACAACAATTATTTGGAGAGGATGTAGAGAAAGAAGTCCCTCCTACATTGTGGGTGGGAATGCAAGTTAGTACAGCCACTCTGAAACAGTGTGGAAGTCCCTTAAAAGTTAAAAATTAAGGCTACCCTATATGATCCAGCCATTTGCACTGCACTGAGTGTACACCCCCAAAGGAGTACAGACATAAGTGAAGAAGAGGCCATATACCCCAGTATTCCCATAGCAACAATGCTCCTACAATATAGCTAAATGCATTAAGAAGGAGCGAGATGCCCTTCAACAGATGACTGGATTAAGTTGTAGTCCATACTCAATGGAATATTACTCAGCTATCAAGAAAAGAGACGAATTCTCAGCATTTGCTGCAACATATAAGACGACACTGAGAGAGATGAATACTAAAGTAAAATAAGTCAAGCAGAGAAGAGACAACTCATCATACAGTTTCTCTCATCTATGGAACATAAAGACTAGGATGATCAGTAGGGAAGAAGGGATAAAGAAAGGGGAGTAATCAGAGGGAATGAAACATGAGGAAAGACTACCATGGACTGCAGAGAGAAACAAACTGAGGAGCCTCAGAGGAGGAGTGGGGGAATGGGGATAGACGGTGATGGGTAATGGAGGCACGTATTGCATAATTGCACTCGATTGTTATAACGTATGAATCATTCTAGGCCTTTCCATCGGAAACAGGATCATACTGTATGGTGACTAACATAATATAATAAAAATCATTTAAAAAATAAAAATAAAATTTTTTATTTATTTATTTGAGAGACAGAGCATGAGAGGAGTGGGGGGAGAGGCAGAGGAGAAGCAGATTTCCCACTGAGCTGGGGCCCAACGCGGGGATCGATCCAGGATCCCAAAGTAAGACCTAGGAAATCTGAAGCAGACATCTTGTCAAGCAGGGCCACCCAGCGCCAGGCCCTATTAAGTTCTATTGTTAAAAACTAACAAAATCTGCCACCTCATTTTTCTGCCTATTTATTTTTTTAAGTCGGCATTTTCTAGAACATGTAATCAGGATCCTTTTCACCACTTTAAGGCAGGAGTTCAAACTGACTGGCAGAATCTAGCCCCTGGCACGTTTTTGTCTGTTTCATGGGGCATTTGCAAAATGTTTGAACTTATTTACCACCATTAAAAATCAAGTGAATTTCACCTAAAAATCCAGAATTTACCAGCCTCTTGAAAAAAATCAGATCTGGCCATTTCAGGACCTCCTTCCCTAATATTTATCTTGCTGGAAGCTGAGCAGTGAATCCATTTTGAAGGGACAAAAGGCCCCCTTCAGTTGCCAGAGTCCCAGGGCTCAGCATTGTCCCCTCACCCACCACCCCACCCCGAGCACTTTGCTGCCATGTATCCTCACACACAATGCTATTTTTCTTAGTAAAAGGCACTAAAAAGCATATTGGAGTAAGGTTTCCTGTAAGAAAGCGTTCTTTCCATCAGAACCTGCTTCACTCCTTTATACTCATACCTGGCCTTATCGCATTCACGTTGGGACCTGTTCTAACATCTACTATCACACATCCTTTAGATGAAGGAAAGAGCTGCCATACCTTCCACCACCATTCCTTCCGTTTATCGGTACACGAGGAAATGCTGGAACTACAGGGGGGTGAAGTACAGCTTTGGGACTATAGTCAATAATGCTGGAGTCACTTCTTGTGGCGCGGGATGGGGACTACTTGTCATGGTCAGCATTTCTAATGTATAATTGTCTATACTGTTGTACACCTTGGCTTACTAATATATGATATATCAACTCTACTACAGATTGATTTTTAATTAAAAATGGAAATGCTAGAACTGGTACAGGGGGCTTCCCAGATGGCAGCAAGTCACTTCCCTCCTCCAGATCAAGACACCGGGAAAGCACAGCTGAGACGAACAGAAATTCGTAATCTTCCAAAATGAGTATTTATTAGGGCTAACAAATGAATAGAGTGTGTAAAGAAACTCCTAAAGCAGTTCGTAAGAGAGTCCACTTTCGAGAGTAATCTAAGTCATGGAGAGAGTCCGACTGAGGCTCCCTCCCTCTGTCTCTCCACAGCCACAAAGTAAAGAGCTCCTTCTCAGCCCACCCCCTCCTTTGGGGCTGAGTCTGTAGCTCACCAAGCAACCTCCTGAATATAAGATTCCATCCTGGGAAGGTCGGTATCTGGGAGGGGGCCAATGTAATATTCACAGGTTTCCTGGCCAGCCACGCTCATTCATCACTCATTTGCAAATGGCAGCCTTCTGGCACACCCGCTTCTTGGGAGGAGAGTCCATGGTGGCACCGATCTGTGTCCCACGAGCCTGAGCTCCTGGCCTCGCAAGCTAAGGACAGAATAATGACCGTGGCATCCTCACCAGCGGACAGCGTCCTCTACCAGCCCCAGCTCTCCAGCTACGCGAGGAGATGGGCCTGTTAGGGAGCCGAATTTAGGGCCAGCATGGACTCCAGCCGTCAGAGGCCTGAAGCCTAGGTGTCCTGCATGCAGGCAGTCTCCCGGCTGTTGCTCCTGGATTCTCCCACTTTATCCCTGGGAGGTATTGCAGCCTCAGCCTAATGAGTACCCTGGCCATACCAGCCTGCCCCATTACAAGGGAAGCATTCTATCAGTGTTGTGGGAAGGATTTCAAAAGCCGGACACACTTCAGCGAAGCCAGTCAGCGCCCCCATCAAAAAGCGATGTCACAGAGGATTCTCTGCCAGGAGAGTTGGGCTTCGAGGATTTAAGTCCAGCTCTCAGGTTCTCTGGCTTCGGCTTCATGGAGGCTGGCGATGGCGAAGGGCAGGCAAGGAGGAGTAAAGGAACTAAGTGCTGACTTCCTTGGTGGGCCCATGGAAGATGAGCCTGAGAGGAAGGGCAGCTAGCCAACGTGAAGCCTCTGTCAGAACTCCCCTGATAGCAGGCCGCTCTCCTGGGAGATCCTGGACACCGGGACGGGGAGAAAGGCACACGTGGATCTGTTTCAGGAGGAATTTTCCTCTCAGGCGCAGGGTGCCAGGTAAGGCAGGGCACGGCTCCTGCGACTCAGATTGCGAGCAGGAGGGCCAGGCCCGGCAGCCACGGAGATGTGCCAGGAGCCAGCTCCGCACCGGCGTCGCGAGCGCAACTTTCCCTTACTGGGGAGAGTTTCCCAGAGTGTGATCTGGTGTCCTGCCAACATTCCGGGTGGTGAGTGGCTGGAAAGGATGCAGGAGACCCGTAGCCTTTGTGCCCTGCTCAGCTTGTGGCCAGCTCCTGAGGCCGCAGAGGGGAACTGTGTGGTGGCCTGTTCCGTCCGCCCTGTGGCACCGTGACTCCTCTGCAGCTGAAAGCCGCTGCTTTTGCGTTTTCAGAAAGAATATTATAGTGAATTCCACCTGGTTGTAACATTATTTTAAGCTAACTTCCATATTTACTTCTTCTTTGCTTCACAAATCCAGACATCACAGAATAGGAATCTTTAAAAAGAAAATAAAGACATTTTCTCACACCGCTGGAATGGTATTTTACCACTTTTTCATGAGGGCATGTATGTGTATCTATAATACTACTTTTTTGCGGTATAAGTACATTTCTTATCTATTCCACAAATTACATATTCAGTTTCTAGCTGTCCCTGCTTGAGTTTGTGTGGTTTGGTTGCTGGCAGCAAGGATTTTTAAACAGTGCTCCACAGCAGCCTCGGAGCTTCTGCTTTTAAAATGATATCTCAGGGACCAGCCCAGCAAGGTAAAGGCTGAGAGGAAGGCCAAAGGACCCCTCCTGTTTCAATGAAACAGATTTGTGTCAGGGGCAAAGAAGGGATGCACTATTGAAAAAAAAAAAAAAAAGGAAGATTTGAAAATCCATTTCCATGAGGCATGACCTCTCTCATACATTCAGAGAATGCCTATTGCTATAGTACCTTAAAACCAAAGGGGACTGACATTGGACACACCACCGCCCAGGAAACGAGTAGTGGGAACCAGGATTTGGGGCAAGAGGAAGACTGTAAGAGAGTCAAACAGTTTTTTTTTAGAAGGAGATTTTATTCCCATTGGACTGTGAGGCCTAGACTCACAAAGCAGCCTTCTCAGAACAATGGAATACATTGTAGCTGTCCACTTGTGGTTTCTCCCCTAGATACGCTTTTGCTCTAACACTTTCCTCTTTCCTCTTAGTCCTGCTCTGTGAGCCCCCTCATTCTTGCTTATTCTTAGGGCAGGTGGCACATTCTAGACAGTAGATTTTAGAAAGCTCCCTGCTCCGTTCACCACTTCTATCTTTCTGCTTTGTGTTTTTGTGTGTGTTGTGTGTGTGTTTGTGTGTGCTTACTTTTTCTATGTAGACTCTAAAATCCACGACCTCCAGGGAATAGTCTTCCAGAGTTTCTAAATCATCACAGTTGGCCAGTACAAAGCAAGATTAACTTTAGAGCAACTTGGCACCACCACGGCACGTCGAAGCAGCAGCGCCAAGCCGAAGTATTTTTCTCCACCGTGCAGCAAGCCCAGGCGCCCAGCATTACTGCAGGCCTGGCGACACAGAAGCCCACGTGAGAGGAGTGAAACTCTAGGAAATTCTGATCTCTTTTCGAAACTTAATCCCATAAAAGTAGCCCCTATGAAGTAAAACTGCAGGAGACCTTTCCTATCCCTCCAGGTCAAGGAGCCCAGGTAGACCCACCATTGCTTTTCGAGTTCTTAGGAGTTACATTTCAAGTGGTAGCTTTGTCTGTCACAATCTCTTCATTCGATTGCTCAGTCGTAGAAGCTCCATAAGAGGGTGACTTGAGTCCACGTTATAAATGCACGATATATGTCAGTGAGCACGTGTTTACCACTAATCTATGGCTCACACACGAAAAGAAACAGAGTTTAGGAGAGGAAAACCCCTTGGAACATTTGGAAAGTCATGCCTTTCCCGTAATATTTTTACAAATTTTTCAATTAAAGGCTTTTAGCATCCCTATGGCTTGCCATTGAATCAACTATATTTATGGCTATCTACTAAGCCTGGAGTTCCCAAGGGCACCTGGGTGGCGCCAATCAGTCAAAGTCAACTCCGTGGTTTTTCAGCTCGAATTCGTGGTCTCAGAATTACGTGAGATCGAGCCCCACAGTGGGCTCATGCTCAGTGCAGTCGGCAGGTTTCTCTGTCCCTCTCCTCCCACTCTTGCTCTCTCTCTCTCTACAAAATAAATAAATAAAAAACATACCCTTAAAAAATTATATCTGATTCCCTTTGGATATAAAGAAGAAGGCATAAAAACCAAGCCCCTTCCCTAGGATGTTGCTATTTGGGGCTAAGCCTGCACCACCGAGAAAGATGAAGCCCCGTGTAAGGTATACACTCTCCCTGCCACCTATTCAAACACGGCCCTGCTCAGTGTCCAAAACCCGATCACCCCTCACACAAAGCACTCCTATAAGCCCAACCTCTACTGAGAGGAGGACCACTGAGGCCAAGAGTACAGCACTGAAACCAGAGAGGGAGAACAGTGGGAAATAGCTGCTACTTCTATTCCAGGACTTAAGTCGATCTTGAAAGTGACCTAACTGTGCCCGCCGTGCAAATTGTGCTCGTTCTCTCACAGTGGTAAGCTCACCGGGAACAGCCATCGATCTTCCAGCCTTTGCGTCAGCATCCCCCCACTAAGCTAGAATTTGAGTCATAGAACTGTAAATAAAATTTGAAGGGTTAGGTTGTACAGGATTTTCAGTAAACATGAAAAGCCATAATTGTAAATGAAAAATCTGCTGCAGGAGAAAATTGCAAAAACACTAAGAACTCCACTGCCCACCCTTTAAAACACAGCTCAAAATCCCTCCATGAGGCCCCTCCACTTTACTCAGCAGACTTAGTTCTGTCTTCTCTTTGAGTCCTTGCTTGTTGAGGGGCCCTCTCATGAATGGAAATTTAGCATAAAGAAAAGTAATGAAGTAGGCTAGTTTTCAAAGTTTCCCTGATCAGCACCTCAAATATTGAGGGGAAGGCAGAGGGTCCAGCACTGGCAGGAGACAGCTCCTCCCTGCTTCTTAGGTGGAGGTGCATAGAGGAGATACACGTATCAAACGGGCCTTCTCCTGACAAGGATGACGCAGATGTGCAAAATGGCATTTGCACCTTTTCCACTCCATGTAAAATGCGCAGTCCTCGACTACTTTACAAAGAATATAAAAGCAGGCGTACTAGGAAGGAAGAAGTGGGAGGTAGTGGTCAAGGGAACCAAAGTTTCAGCTCTGCCAAAGGAAGTCCTGGGAGACCTACTGTACAGCATAGGGACCTGCTTCCCATGAATTCTGCACATTATTGGGCATATCAACAACTTTGGCCGAGGTAGGTCTGCCAAGTGAGTATTCTTATCACAAAAATATATTTATAATGCTAGCCCAATAAAGGGTGGGAGGAAACTTGGAGAGAGGACCATTTATGGCATGGAAATTGTACCCAGGTTTCATAATGTGGATACTTATCTGCAACTCCTTCTGCTAAATACATTAAAAACTCCAGCCTTTTTGAATTGTCAGTTTAACATCTCAATGAAGTGGTTAAAGAAAAAAAAAAGAAAGGAAAGAGCCAATGAAAAAGATAAAGGTGAAGAATTGAAATTCTAATCAAAGGCTGCAGATTCTGAGAGTTGGAAACACTTTTGGTGAAGTCAAGACACTTACTTGGGACAGTATTCACTCAAGCATTTGCAAAGCGAGGAAGATGGTAAGTAGCAGAACAATAATGGCTGTCAGGAGAAGAAATTTAAATATAAGAATCCACTATAATGAGAGCCAATTTGAGATGGGTGGAAGCATCTGAGGGAGGACAGTTCCCAGAAGTCTTCAGAGCAGCCTGGAGTTGTGGCAGATCCGGGGAGAGAGTGAGGTGAAGCTGGGCTGGGGTCAGGAGGGGAGTCAGACACCGACCAGTGCCCAGAAGGGCAGGAAGAACAAAGGCAGGACCCTGAGGTCAAGAGACTTCCCATTTACTGCGGAAAGGAACCTGGTGGCATTTCAACTCAGGACAAGGGAGGACTGATGTTGTAGAAGAAGAAAGGAAGAAGGAGAAGAGTTGAGGAACATTCCACACTACTGTTTGAGAGGAAGAATTGTTTCTATTTTTTTTTAAAGATTTTATTTATTTATGTGACAGAGAGACAGCCAGCGAGAGAGGGAACACAGCAGGGGGAGTGGGAGAGGAAGAAGCAGGCTCATAGCGGAGGAGCCCGATGTGGGACTCGATCCCGGTACGCCGGGATCACGCCCTGAGCCGAAGGCAGAGGCTTTAACAACTGCGCTACCCAGGCGCCCCTCTGTTTCTATTTTTTTAAATAGCTTTAGGAGAATACGAAATCTGCTTCTCCCTCTGCCCCTCCCCCCACCCGCTCATGCTCTGTCTCTCAAATAAATAAATAAAATCTTTTTTTAAAAAAAAGAACTTAACAGGACCTTTTAGACATTGATAAGATAGATGAATACTGATAGATATTGATGTGTTTTTCGATCTCCAGCTCAGTCTCATTGCATGGTTTAAAATTAATGTCTAAAGATGGCCAAGTGTGTCCATTTTCAGTTGCTCATTTGGCTTCATGTTAGCCTGTGGCCTTTTCTGACCTCTCCCCTGAGTCAAGGGCTACATTTTCCTGAGGTCTCAGAGCCTGTGCACCGATGCTGACAGCATTGGAACTCAAGATCAGAGACAGCCTGTCCCCACTCTGGAGGGATGTTCACATTTCTTACCCAGTTCAATTTTGTAGATTCTAGAACAATTCAGCTCTATCCAGAAGCTGCAGTTCCTCTTCCCCAGTCAGTCTTACCTCCACACGGACTTCCCTCATTCTTGCTTTTATCCATGCTCCGCATCCCATGTGAAATCTGCCTCAAAGCTCATCACCACCAACCCCTCGCAAAGTACCTCCTGACTTCCTCCCACCCACCCTGCCTCCCTCCCTGGTTCTGATAACCTCACAGAAAGACTAAGCCCATGCTTCGGGCCTGGCAAAGCAGAAACCGAACAGATAAGAAGAGCGCAGCTCTAATGAATGTATCTGAAAGCTACGACTGGAGAATCTAGAAAGCAGCTTTTCAAATGTCAACATCCATGTGAACCTGCAGTGTTGTTTTATTTTGAATTATACTCAGAGAAGGCAAACCATCCTCTTTTTAGGGCTTGGGGCTCTGCTAGCATAAATGGAATGGGTTTTTTCGGACTATTTTTATTTGTTTGTCATCTACAGATTTCCAGCGTCCAAAAGGAATTGGTGATGGCCTGCCATAAAAAAAAAAAAAAGCCACATCTATGATGGGGCTGACATGTGGCATCCGTCCCTCTTCTGCAGTGCCCCTGCCCTTACCTCCGGCCAGGCGTACTGCCAACACCTCTGAATAGACCTTCTGCTTCCAGCGTCCCTCGCAAGGCCATCCTGGGCACTGCTGCCAGAATCACCCTTCTAAAACACACACTGATTATATTACCTTCCTGCTTTGGGGTCATTTCCACCTGCATGGCAAGCTACCTAAGACATAAACTACACTTCTTTATATTTTCTATGTCGTGGTGACGCTCAGACTTGGGCGGGGTACTTATTTCAAATGCAACCTCCTGGTTCTCATCTCCAAAGACTCTCATCTGGTAGGACCAGGGTGACGTCAGGAATCCACCTTATATTTCCAGGCAAGTACCTCCCAGCAGTTGATCTCTGTGGATGAGCCCTGGGCATTTTACACTTTGATCAGGAGATTCTCACATACAGCCAGAGTGGAGAACCACTGCCCTGAGAGGGCAATGGGGGAAAGAGCACATGGGTGGGCTTGGGTCCTCACTCTCACCTCTGATATCCATGTGATGTTGAGAAGTTCACTTGTGTCTTTGGCTTTCAGGTTGGACTTTCTTCTGGAAAATGAGAGAATGGAACTTGATAGTCCCTGAGGTCCTTGCCATCACTCCTCAGCCTCTTGGTCTGAACCAAAATAAGTTCCTTTCAACTTCAACATTCTGTGACTGTACAAGCTATTTTACTGCAAGAGGAACAAGTAGAGACTTTCTGGGAGTCCCTGAAATCAACACTGATTAGTCTACCCTCCTGTGCTCTACACCCACCCCTTTTACTCTTCGGCTCTCCATCAATCTCAGAGTTAAACCAACTTAGCAGAAGACAGTGGCAACAGCAAGGCCAGCTCCCGGCTGTAAAAGATGCATTAGTCCCAGTAATGGCCCATCTTCCCCAGACCACTTCCTCCATCTAGACGTTTATGGGACTGTGAATCAAGGGTTACCCAGGCAAGCAGAAAGGCCAGTGCCTGATGGATGATGAGTATGACGAGAAGGAACCAAGCATCTCCATGAAATCCCAGCTCTGGCAATTAACTCAACGTGTTCTGAATCCCAGTCAAGACAAGACCTCTGCAGGCCAGGCACCCAGAGGCTGTAGGAGTAAAATGCCCTTATCCACTTTCTTCTGCCCAGGTCATGGTGTGGAAGAAGAGGGACACACTTCCCACTCTTTTGCTGTCCAGTAATAATGCGGGAAAGATTTTGAGTTCACCCTTTTGGTCAAAACAGAAGATTATTAAGAGAAGAAATACTGTTAAATATATATTCTAAGAAAAATTTCATTTTTCATGATAGCTCTATTCCTGAAAACACTATGTTCGAGATGAATGTATGGAAATAGAACATTTCTTTCTTCTTTAATTGAAGTGACATCTACCAATTCTGATTTTGATTTCTCTGCATCTTAGTCTACTAGTTAATAATGTAGAAACTGACATTCAAATCCAAGGAAGCAAATCCTTTTGTAAAGGATTAGATTAAATTATTTGAGAACAAATTGTCTCTTTTTTAAATTTTAAAATACTTTTGGTGGAAGGTTTTACAAATCTTTATTATTCCCTGAAAACTTTCAATTTATACAGGGTCAGTTTCCAGTGGGGACCCATAAGTCACTGTTCCCATTACTAGACTGGGAAGATGGGGATACAGGAAGTACATACGTGAGTGGTAGTTCTCTGTTGAAAGGTACTATATGCTCACCTACCAAAGGGAAGGCTAATAGGTAATGCTTAAAACCCAAAACTGAAGAAGTAGCAGTATATATTTGTTAATTAGAATTATGGAGGTTGATAGCAAATAAATCTAATAAGTTTAAAAAGGTGGCCCTCTGTCAAGAAATACCATAAATCAAGTAAAAAGATCAATGACAAAACAAGAAAAAATATTTGCAATTTAAATGTCAGACAAAGGTTCATTACCACAGTACATAAAGTTTCCAAAAGAGAAAATAAAAAGACCAACAATCACAGAAAAATTCACTAGAGATATCAATAATCATTAGAAAAAGAAATAAGGATGGCTCTTGACAGGGACACTTGGGTGGCTCAGTCAGCTGAGCATCTAACTCTTGATTTCAGCTCAGGTCATGATCTCAGAGTAGTGAGATTGAGCCCTGCTCCAGGGCTCTGTGCTCAATGGGGAGTCTGCCTTTCTCCCACTCCCTCCACCCTTTTCCCCTGTTTGCACATCCTCACTCTCGCTCGCATGCACTCTCTCTCTCTGTCTTTCTAAAATAAAATAAACCTTAAAAAAAAAAAAAAAAGAATTGCTCTTGACATTAAGATGCTCAAGCTCACTCATAATAAAAGGCATACAAATTAAAACTATACTGAGATACTAGTTTTATCTTATCAGATTGGCAAAAATCCAAAATTTAAGAACACACTTTTGGCAAGACTATGGGGAAACAGGTACCCTCATACATTCCTAGTGGGAATGCAATTGGTCCAATCTCTAGAGAGGAGAATTTGGCAATATATAGTAAAACTGTTAATGCAAATACCCTTTAACCCAGCAATTTCATTTCTAGAAGCCTACCACAAAGATATACTGGCAAAGTATAGAAGGAAATATATACAAGGCAATTTATTGAAGCACTATTTGTAATAGCAAGACTGGATACAACCAAAATCCCCATCAAAGGGGATTGGATGAATAAAGTATGGTAAGTCCACAAATTGGAGTGACAAGCAACTGCAAAAAGGAAAGAGGAACAACTATGTTCTCCTATGAAGTGCTATTCTCTCTACTTTTGTATATGGTTAAAGAAATTCTAATAAAAAACTTTAAAAATAGAAGAAAATTATTACCTCTACAGAGTTAAAAAATAGAACAGTTTTGGGGGGATGGCTTTACATGTACATGTACATGTACATGTAAAAATGTACATGTAAAATATGTACATGTAAAAATAAGTATATTTAAAAATTAAAAGTGAGGAGGACTACCATAAATACAATACTTAATGATGAAACTTTAGCAGCAGTCTCATCAAAGTCAGAAATATGAATGATGCCTGCGCTTCAACTTTGTAGTAGAGTCTTAGCCATCACAATAAGACAAGAAAAAGAAATGGACTGGGAATAAAAGACAAAGAATAATCATTGTTTGCAGATAATGTTAAATGCACAGATAATCCAAACTAATTTACTGATAAGAGTGTGCAGCAAAATTGCTGAATATAAGAGCAAGACACAAAAACCAATATTGTTCGCATACACTGGCCATAACTAACCAGAAAATGTGATAAAACGAAATTCTGTATATAATGGCAATAGAAACTATTAGGTATAGAGAAAGAACTCTATCAAAATATGGGACATTTATGACAAAAATTATAAAACATTATTGAAGGACATAAGAGTAGATCTGATTAAACTCATAAACGTGAATTCTCCCCAAATTATTCTCTAAACTCAATGCTTCCAACCAAAAGCTTAACAGAATTGTTTGTGGAACTAGACAAACTGATATCAATTTCACAATTTTAAAATTGAGAAAAGTATTTTGAAAATAACAAATAAGAAATAGAGGAAGGCTTGTTTTTACCATATATCAAGGTTTATTATAAAGCCTTAGTTCCCAAAATAGTGAAATATTAGAGCAGGGATCGAAAATAACCCAATGGCATAGAACAGAGATCCCAGAGATAAGCTCATACATATTTTGAACTTGATATATTTATTATACAGGTGACAGTTGAGAAATGATGTGCTACTCATAAATGAAGAAATTGGTGTGCCATGTGGGGAAAAAAATGAAGCTAGATTCTTACCTGACACATGCACAAAAATAAATTCCAGTGGAGTAAAGACCTAAATATGAAAAGCAAAAGTTAAACATGTTAGAAAGAAATATAGAGGGGTATCTCTGTTCTCAAGATAGGTAACATAAGATAGAAGAGCAGAAATGATGAAACAAAGTATTGATGACATTAAAATGTAAACTTTCTGTGTCACAAATGACCCCATAAACAGTTAAAAGATAAGTGGCAGATAGAGGAAAATATCTGCTATGTATCAGAATCCATAAAAGTTCATATCAGAACATGTAAAGAAGTCCTACAAATCAGTAAGAAAAATGGCCTAATCAAAAATTATGCAGAGGATATGAACAATCCACGGAAGAGGAAACCCAAACAACAAAAAAATATATGGAAATTTACTTCCAATAATTAGGGATCAGAGAAAAAGTAAAAGCAAAATGGGATTCTTTTCACACTAATCAGGTTGGTGAAAATGAATAAGTCTGACTGTGAGGATGTCAGGAAAGTCATGTGCAGCCAGTGGGAGAATAAATCAATACAATGAATTTAGAGATAAATTTTGGATATGGTCCTACCTAATTGAAAATTCATACATTGTATGACCCAAGAATACCAATACCCAGCATATACTTCTGGATGTAAACCCCAGAAAATTCTCACACATGAACACAAGGAGGCATGCATAAGAATTGTCATTGTAGCATTTTTAAAAATAGCAAAAAATAAATAAATAAATAAAGAGATGGAATTAAATTCAATGATAAAAATAGGGTTCAGGATAAATAAAATGTGTCATATTCACATGTTTGAATACCGGGCAGTAATTAAACTGAATGAACTTGATCTATCTCACATATGATCATGGACAGATCTCAAAAATCAACTAGAATTTTATAAGTACATTCTAGAGTGGTATTTCTAGTATGGTATCATTTATGTAATACACAATATTCTAAAAATGTGTAAATATACATAATTTTAGTGAATATATCCAGAAATAAATGGGAACAAGAAAACGGAGAGCAGCTAGACAGCCCTTTATAGAAATTCTGCTGTGAGAGGCGAGAGATGGCTGCAGCTAGAGGTGGGGGTATAGGGTCTGAGGAGGGTTATGACTTTTTTTTAACAGACAACAGTAGAGTTTGTTTGCCTGCAGAGGGGAATGAACCCGTAGAGAGACTTAAAATTATCATTCAAAGAGAGCAAAATCCTGGAGAAGGTGGGGCCTGGGTTGAAGTGCAGGAGGGGATGCTACAGTATTTGGGGGGAGAGACGGTGTTTGCACCCAGGCAGTGGGAGGAAGTGGAGATGCATTTGTAGGTGTTTAGGAGGTAATCTCTTCAAGAAGTATGTTAATTGCGTGGGTGGGTGGGTGACACTGAAGGGGCATCTGGTTTGATGACAGGGAGAGACAAGAGGACTTCTGATCAATGATGGACCCTGCGCTTTCTGAGGGTGGCGGACTATGCTGTTGTCACTCCCAGAGAACTTCTCATCTGTTCCGGAGAGAATCCCAGTAATCCACCTGCTGTATGTCCCCTGAGCACCCGTGCTTCTCACATGCTGGGCATTAGGTTCGTTCTCGGAAAGGCACGCTGCGCCGGAAGGTCCTGCCCCTGCGGCATACTGGTTCTGTGATCTTCTAGGGCAAGTCACACCACTTCTCTGGGCCTGTTTTCTGCCCCCTCAGGGTGGTTAACCGCGTTTGCGATTTTGTCCATGAAACACTGTGGGGAGGCCGCGGGTTAGGACTTCTGCGGACACGCACAGCGGAATTCCTCCCCTGGGCCGCTCCCCCCAGCGCCCCAGGGCTCCGGGGTCCACCCCGCGCCTCTGTCCTATCTCCGCCACCGCTCCCTCTCCACACTCGGCTTTCTCTTCCTGCCTTATGGCTCCAAGTCTCCCACCAGTGGCTGCGGTCAGACGTCGCCGCCAAGGGCTTAAGGGCTCCATCTGGGGGCGCCACCTCGCCCACCTGGCCACCCCTGCAGACTCTGGACCCTTCGCGGTCTAACAGGCAGCCCTGGGCAGGGGACACTCCCAACAGCGCTGCCAGCCTTAGGGGCCCCGCGTCGCAGAGGGACCACCCCCTGCTCCCTGCGTGTGCACCTGTCTTGGGATACAGTCCGACGGTTCTGGGGTGCGAGCATAGATGAAGTCCGGGGGTCTGGCAGGCCTGATAGCGCTTGTCTGCGTCTTCTGCTTCTCTCTCTCCCTGTCCCTGCTGGGCTGCCCCTTCTCCCTCCCCGACAACCCCCCCTTCCCAGCCTCTTGGTCCTCCTGCAGGCAGCGCGTGGGGGAGCCTCACTCCGCCCTCCTCTGCCGGAGCCAACCGGCGCGCGGAGGGGCCGCTGGGCTCCTGCTGCAAGCCCATAAAACCCGCACTGGGCTCCAGCCGCTGCACTCCCTCCTCTGCTGGTCAGGGCTCCCGGCCCCGCGCGGGCTTCGTTGGGGCTTCCAGCCCAGCGGGCGTCCCCCATGGCCCGGACCTCGCCACCAAGCAGGCTTAGGGACAACCGCTTTCCGCTTCCAGAAAAGTTGGGAGAAAGTGAATTTGGGGTGGATTGGGAAGTGGTGGCAGCTCCCCAGGCTTCCTTCCCTTCCAGAAGCCTCACCCTGCACAGCCTCAACCATTCTTCTTTTCCTGACACCCTGTCCTCCTCCCTGAGCCCTCTTTCTCTTCGCTCCTAAGCTTCCCTCTGCATTGTGGGATCAGCATCTTCTGCTTCCTTATCTCTTTCTCTCTCCTCCTCTCTATTCCTACCTATTTTCACCTTCTCCCTGTCATTCCCCCCTTCTCCCCATCTGAAACCTTTCCCTTTTCCCTCCATTTCACCCATCAAACCTCTCCACTTGCCCCCACACTGTCCGTCCCTCTCTCGGCCTCCTTCCCTTCCCTCCCAGCAAAGTCAGCCATGGATTCTGGGCCTGCCTGGGCTGCCAACCCCACTCCTCTGGGCCCCTTCTCTGCCCCCAATGCCACCACACCCTGGCTGGGCCGGGACGAGGAGCTGGCCAAGGTAGAGATCGGAGTCCTGGGCACCGTCCTGGTGCTGGCGACAGGGGGCAATCTGACTGTGCTGCTGACCCTGGGGCAGCCCAGCCGCAAGCGCTCCCGCATGCACCTGTTTGTTCTGCACCTGGCCCTGACGGACTTGGGCGTGGCACTCTTCCAGGTGCTGCCCCAGCTGCTGTGGGACATCACCTACCGCTTCCAGGGCCCTGACCTCCTCTGCCGGGCCGTCAAGTATCTGCAGGTGCTTAGCATGTTTGCCTCCACTTACATGCTGCTGGCCATGACGCTGGACCGCTACCTGGCTGTTTGCCGCCCCCTGCGCAGCCTCCAGCAGCCCAGCCAGTCCACCTACCGGCTCATCGCTGCTCCCTGGCTGCTGGCTGCCATCCTCAGCCTGCCTCAAGTCTTCATCTTTTCTTTGCGGGAGGTGATCCAGGGCACCGGGGTGCTGGACTGCTGGGCAGACTTCCGCGTCCCCTGGGGGCCTCGGGTCTATATCACGTGGACCACCCTGGCCATCTTTGTCCTGCCCGTGGCCATGCTCACGGCCTGCTACAGCCTCATCTACCACAAGATCTGTAAGAACCTAAAAGTCAAGACACAGGCCCGGAAGGTGGAAGGAAAGGGCTGGAGGACTTGGGACAGGACCTCACCTTCTGGCCCAGCTGCACCCATGCGGGGGCTGCCGCCCCGTGTCAGCAGCATCAGCACCATCTCCAGGGCCAAGATCCAAACTGTGAAAATGACTTTTGTCATTGTGCTGGCCTACATCGCCTGCTGGGCACCCTTCTTCAGCGTCCAGATGTGGTCTGTGTGGGACAAGAGTGCCCCTGATGAAGGCAAGTGTGTCTCTGGGCAGGGCGGGGGAGTGAGAAAGAACTGGGAAGGGAGAACAGCAGGCTTAGGTCAGGGTTCTGAAGCTTCCCAGGGCCTGGCCGGTAATAGTTGAGCAAAGGAATTATGAAAGGTGGTGCCTGTCCCCTGCGCAAAAGGGCAACTATAATTTCCATCCAGCCCACGGATGCCGTGTGAGTATCTTTTATGTAAAATTTCCATAGTTTAAATTTGGGGCACCTAATTTAAACATTTAAAAATATTACGTAGCCTTAGTGAAATATGACTGTTGGCAGATTTGGCCAACCAACTGCCAGTTTCACAGACGAGCATTGGAATCATAGAACGATGGAGTTGAAAAGAATTTTCAAATTGTCCAGGATGACAATGGGTGACCACAGCTGAGAGCTATGTCTCTCAGCGCTCTACCCCCCTGAGCCTGGGCATGACTTTAAACTCCTTCTCAGTAACCACTTCCAATTAATTAGCGTGTTGGCACATGACAACCGTGAAATGTCAGGTTCAACCCCTTCATTTTGCTAACGGGGAAGAGAGGCTCAGAGGGGAAATGTGACTTGCCCAGGGCCACTCAGCTAGGGAGTGGCAACGTGAAGAGCAGAACCGAAGACTGCTGTCTCCTTGTCTTTTTCCCTTACCCCCTGCTCGGTTCATAACCCTGGCTCTGAAAGTGGTGAGCAGCAGGGTCGTGAAAAACAAAATGGGATCCTGCGATCCTCCGTGGAGACCATGTTTCGGTCGGCACACGGGAGGCCTTGCTATTGTCATTTTTCTGGGGTGAGGTGGAAGGAAACCTCCTGAGCTTTAGACACTGCCGCATGGTCCAGCCACCTGGGGATGAGCGCGTACTCAGGAAGGTAGGGTTGTGTCTGGGCAGCTTAATGTTGAAGAGTAGTGTTCAAAGATGTCCCTTCCTGCTCCCCTAAGAAGAGTGGGATTGGGGACAAGTGCAAGTTAACTCATCTGAGTGTTTGTGAGTGGAGGTGACCACATGCTCCACAGTGTGAGTCATGTACATAGCCCGGGATGTATAATGGGGGCAGCATGTAACTGCCCAAGGGAGGCCCTGTGCACAGATTGTTCTAGAAGCTTCTTGAAAATTTGCTGACCAGCAGACCCAGGCTACCAATTCCCAGGGAGTGGATCCCCCTTCCCTTGTGCTTTTGTTTCTAATCTCATTTTGCTCATTCTAGGACACACTCAAGCCAAATACCTTGCTTTTCTGGAGAGACTAAAGAAGGGCCAGGCTGTTCATGAATTGAACACAACCCTGCAAGAGAAGTGTGAAAACAATATCAAACTATTACGGTCCCATTTTATCCCCTCTTTTGGACATCCCTCTGGACAAATGGCTATTTGCAAATTACCCTTAGAGCAATGAATTATGGATTCTAACCAACTGTAGGGACCCCCTCCTGCTCTAGCCAAGCACAGAACAGAAGGAAGGAGGGCTTCCTCGTGCCAAGCACATTCAGTCCTTGGTGCTTACTGGTGGCCTTCTCTGGTTTACGTCTGAGTAACCCGAGACGCAGAGAGGTGAAATAACTGGTCCATGGTGCCACTTCTAGTAAGACATGGTGCCAGCACCCAAATTGAGTTCGTTGTGGCCCAAGCATTCGCCGTGACATGGCTTTCCTCTCAACAATCCAGCTTAGCCAATGACAGTGAAGGGGAAGGGTGGATAGTCATTTGCCCTTTCATTGAGGAACCCACCGGAAGATGGAGACCCCGCCACCCAGCTGGAATAGGCTTCCCTGCTTGCCTGCCGTGTTACTGTCATCATGAGCCCGCCCCTCAGTACGCATGCCTTACCTGCGTAGACAGATTTCTCACTTACCAAGGGCCTCTCTGAGCAAGGAGGGCAGGAACAACATGTTACCTTACAAGCCAATGTGGTCTCTTAGAAAACTGGAAGCCCATTGAGGCCCTTCTAGTGGGGCTGAGGTCCATTACTTTAAACTCACTTTCCAGTACACCCAGTTCCTCTTCATAGCACGCCAGCCTCCTGGCCTCTTGTCCCTGAGTCTCTGATTGGAGCCTGCCTGTCTCCTTGCCCTTGCCCCTGCCCTTGCTCCTGCCCCTGACTGTCAGCTGAGTTCCTCCCGAGATGCAGTCCGGGTCTACCCTCAAGGATGGAGAGCCCCTGCAGACCCTGGTGCTCGGGCCACATTTCCAGCCCCTGCACTGGGCCTGGCTCCGAGGGGGGACCAGTCAAGCAGACGGTTCCCAGGCGAAGGCACTTATGGAACTCTTCCGCCCCTGGCCTTGTCTAGGGAGCGGATAGGGTGAACACCACCCCCTTAGCAACTTCCCACATCTTCCGCAGCTCCCTGGTGTTGTGAACTGGGGAGCAGGCCAGAATGGAGGGAAAATCAAGGAGGCCCCGTTTGTTGATGAGACTGGTCCCTCCTCCACCGACAGGTACACCCCCGGTGCCCCCCCTTCTCTGCCCTACGTGGGTCAGCCCAGGCCCAGATGTCTTCAGCTTCTCACCACTGTGCTTCGTGTCTTCACTCACACGTTCTGACCCCCGTCTTCCCTTTGCTTGGGCTACGAGCACCACACCTATGGGCACCCCTAGGGGAGATGCACGAGGAACCAGCGTATCTGAAGAGCTCACAGTGCCTTACCGGGTAGGCGTCCGAGCTTTGCCTTTGACTTTGCTGGTTGAAACTGCACAAGGGTACGGGATGGCTGCCTTGGGGTCCGTGGCTGTGGAGCTCCATACAGTCTTCAGAAAGAATCTGGTGTCTGGAAGACATCTTATCAGGCTGCACTCTCCCATTTTGACTGCCCCAGAGAGATTTGGTTTTTCCCTGCAGGATGGTGCATTCGCTGGGTGTAATCTCTGAGGACACAAAACAAGTATTCGTCTGGAACGGGATGCTTGGGTGCTCTGTACCTAGCAGCTGCCTCCCCCCCCGCCACTGCAGTCGGAGCTGATGGCCCCTGCAGGTCAGCTGGCTCATTGCCTCCCCGGCCCCCAGCCATGGCCTGGTACTGTCAGTGCTCATGTGCTCAACGCCTGAGTGACAGGATGAGTGACACTGCCCCTGAGGGGTCAAGGAGGACAGAATCCAGAGGACAGTGTGCACCCACGTCTATGACATAAATGAGAATGGGGGCCAAAGGGGCCCGAACGTGGCCTAGAATCACAGTTATTTTCCTTGCATGACAACAGAGTTGTCCCCTTCTAGATCTCCATCCATTAGGGGATTCAAGGTCTAGGTTTTGGAACAAAGACACTGTCTCCTATTGGGGCTGGTCCTGTCCCTGACTTTGTTTATACCTTGAAGGTTAACTTGGAGCAAAAGTTAGCTCCTACCCTTACCCCATCGTCACAAATAAGACCCAGTGACGTACGACTCTGGAGCCGGAGTCCCAGCTCCAAGTCCCAGGTGTGCTCCTTTCTAATTATAGAACCGAGCGAGTCCTTTCTCCCCTCTGGGAACTCAGTTCCCTCCTCTGCTCAACGGGGTCTTGGACTCTCTCCCAGGTCCCATCCAGCTTTGTCATCCTAAGGCTTCTTGTGTTTATCCTTCTGCAGATTCCACCGACGTGGCCTTCACCCTCTCCATGCTCCTGGGCAGCCTCAGCAGCTGTTGCAACCCCTGGGTCTACATGGGCTTCAACAGCCACCTGCGGCCGCGCCCCCTGCGCCGCCTGGCCTGGCGAGGCCTCCACTGAGACCATCGCCTTTTAGGGAACACTCGCCCGCAGGGCTGGCGGAGGAGCTCTGCTCATCTCAGCACTGGGTGTAAAAGCTGGGAGGGCCAAGGTTGGAGTTAGGGGGAGCCCACTTTGAGGCAGGGTGAGGGGGTCAGAATGGCCGTCTTACCCTTGGTATTACAGGTGCCTCTGGTGTGCGGGCGGACCCTCGTTTGCTCCCAGTCTCCCACCTTGGGAATCAGGGAGAGTCAAAGCCTCGCTTCCCTGAGCCTGTGCATTCACAGAGTGCCTGGGGGCCCACGCGTGTGGTGCCCCAGATCTCAGGCAGGCTGAGGGTGGCCCTGTCTGGGGGTCTGCAGGTGGCAGGGACTCGGGTTGCTCTCCCGCCTTGACTGTTTGTCCCCATCCTAACCTGACTAGCACGCCCAGCGCAACCGGGGGGGGGGGGGGGGGGGAGAAGTGAGAACCTGTGAGAAGGATCCTCTTTCTCTGTCTGGATCCCAGGTTTGTTTGTTTGTATGGGGAGGCTTCTTTCATGAAGGAACCAAGGGGGGGGTACAGCAGGTATGCCAGCTTTGCCTGCTGTGCCCGCCTGGCTGCTGAAGGGAGATGCACCTGTAACTGGTAGAAATTCCACAAATGCTCTTTTTTCTTCTCCCCACATCACCCACCCTTACAGGATGGATGACAGGCAAAGTAAACCCTCAGGGGGGTGACCCCCTGGGAGGGAGTAGGCGAGGGAGGGCGGAAAGCAGAAGATGAAGATGGTCACAGTAAGATTAAGAGTGGGCAAAGCCTCTGAGGCAGCACGCGTTGGTGGCTCTCCTTCCTCCCCCAAGGGACCCACACGGCACCCTCCTCTGGGATGGCCCAGGGGAGACATCCTTACAAAAAGTGTGGCTAGATCATGACTCTGGACTTCCTTGAGGCTTTTCAGAGCTTCCCTATGAGCCATGAGTGCTGTGATGAAGTCAGGAGCCTGGGATTTGAGACTCGGCTCTGCCGTCAGGTACCTGTAGGACCTTGGGCAGGTGCCCTCCCTTCTCTGGGCCTCTGTCTTCTCACTTGTCAGGACAGAGATGACCCACTTATGGATCATCATGGACCTTGGTCTTTCCCAGCTCTGCCCTGTCATGACTTTGCAAGACTGGGCATGGGGTTACAGCAGAGCCCTTTCTAATCAACAGGCTCTAGAAGAGTTGCTGGATTTTCATGACAATGACATTTATACCCTTTGACTCAATTCTGGTGGCTGTGGGTCCCACCGTGGTCATACCGTCTACTTTTGCCCTCCATTCTATGATGGGAGGGACAGCCGAGCAGGTAGACTCGGGGCTTTGCCCTGTGTGTCCTCGTGATCAACAGTGGGATTTAGATCACGGGGTGGCTTCCCCACCCAAATTCCGGATTCTAATCCTTGGGGGTGGAAAGAGCGTCAGCTGAAAAGTCAGGAGAACCGGGTCTTGGTTCTGCCGCGACTGATGGCCAATGTGGGGAGAATGCTGGCTAATCCTTCGTCTCTGTTACAAAGTCAAATAGGACTGTGGATGTAAAAGAGGTTGGAAGATGCAGGAGCTCTCTACTAGTGGAAGGGGCTGCTAATCTAATTAAGAGCTCCTGAGAGCAGCTCCAGGGAACAGGTTCTCTGCCCTCTACTCTTAGGAAACTGTAGGAAATGGCTGTAACTTTGAGCTTTAAGAGGTCACTCAGCTCTGAGAAGCCTCCTTCAGCTTCCTTAGAAGAACCTAAACTGAGTGTTGTGAGTGAGCAAAGTGTCCCTAGCCTTCAGTGCTAAAGAACTGGGGAGTGGGACAGAGATGCTAATGGGACCAAGGCTCAAGGCAGATGTGAGGCCCACGGTCTCTCTACTGCGTTCTGTTGCCCATGTGAGCCCCTGACATTCAACCACTTCTTCCTTGTCCATCCATCCTGGAGGAGCTGGGCTTAGGAGCCTCCCATGCCAGCATGAGCTGCTGAAGTTTCCTGCCCTGCATATGTAAGCCACCCGCCCCCCTCCTCACACCACAGCTCCTCTTCCTCGTGCCCAAGTCAGTACCAGGTAAACCGTTGCCCGTCGTGATGACTGGCAGAAGGGACACCAGTTTTGTACTTCAAAGACTTGGCTTTGAGTCCTGCACTCATCGCTTTTTTGTCTGTATGATCTTGGACAAGTCCTCTAATCTCTTTGAGCAACAGTTTCCTTGTTAAATAGAAACAACAAGCCGTAAGATCATAGACCATAGAGCACTCTACAGGGAAGGTAATGATGGCCCAGCTCCGCACTGCAGCTGGAGGCTAACCTCCTATGGGAAGCATGGAGGAGGGTCTCTGTTGTCTGGCGTTAATCTCACTTCTGACAGCTAACCCCGGGAGAAATGGAATCGTGCTGTCTCCGAGCTGGGCACTTTTGTGAAATGTTTATGCCATCCTGTGGACTCTGTGGAATACAGCACATCAGTGCTTTAGAACCCACGTGGGAGCAGGGGATAAGGGGTGGGCAGGGCGGAGAACGGCAGGAGGTGAACTGACCTTCTATGGAGATTTCTCAGAATGGTTTTTTATGTTGTTTGGTATAGGCCAGTAAGTTTCCAGATGTCTGTGTCTGTGTTTTGTATGTAAATAGGTCTTTTATTTATCAAGGGGCCCTAGACTCAGTCCAGGTTGTGGTAAGCTTCCTCCTGGGTCAGAAATCCAGAGATGGGGTTAAAGTTGACCAATAAAACTCCTTAATAACCAGGAAATTTCTGGGCATATTTGTTTCCTAGGAGCAGGGACAACGGGATATTCAAGCTGAAATAAGATTTGCTCCCCTTGATGGGGAAGAGAGTTTGAAGGGGTGGGGAGTGACCTTCACCCACTTAAGAGGGAAACAGGAGTGACCTGGGATTGGCCCTGGAGTCACAAGGTGGCAGTGTGGAGCTGAAAGTGAGTCTGAAGCGAGGCTGGCCCACAGGGAAGGCTGGGAGAGTCCCTCAGCCTCTCAGCTCTAACACCTATGCCTCCCCCTCCAGTTCTCGAGTCTTGGCTCCTCACTTGACCCGGTTCTCCAGAGATAACCTGGACACATGCTCTCTCTCTCTAAGCTCATGGAGGATGTATTTGTCAAGAAAGGGCAAAGAACAAGAGCAAGGCGAGGGACAGAATGTAGAATTGTTGCCTGAAAAGAGGAGTGCTTGAAAGAGCGAGTGGGACCTCAAAAACACAGATGAGCTGCAGTTATTATGTTCTGTTTAGAGGCCGGGGCTTGGGGGAGGAGGCCTCTTGAGAGCCCACATTCTGGGCCCAGAAAGGTGTCCTGATCCCGGGAGCAAAAAAACCACTGCAGGTGGGCATGAAACACCTCCTCACCCTAGCTGGTCTTGTTGGCCAATAATTCAGCATGGCTCGTGGAGTTCTGCTGTGGTTGAAGCGGGCACTTGGACGCTGGCTCCTTTAGACTGAGACTCCGTTGACGACAGGTCGCATCTATTCGGATCCACCATAGAGTCCCAGTTCATTATTGGCACGTAATCAACCATCTACTTGTTGCCAGTAGCAAATCAGTTTCTCTGTATCTTGTAAGATAAATTTGAAGAGATTTTTATCCAGACCACACTCACGGGGGAAGCCAGAGTGGGGCAGCACGGTCTTTCCCTGGATGTTCCGATGGCGTACAACGTGGGAGAAAGTGACTTCATTTTGCCGAACACTGAGCTCCTCAAAAGGTGATTACTCATACAGGTGACCATTCATACAGATTGACGCAGCTGACCTTCCGAGTGCACGGAGGTATTACATACAAAAGGACGTTCTATTTCTAGCAACATGGTTAGCAAGGAATTTGAAGATCACCTCCAATTGTTAGCTGGCCTCAGTCATCTGCTTGTTGGCCCAAACTCTTTAGGACATGAAATCAGTCCTCCTCTTTCCGAATCAGGGCATCTGAGAAGTCATCTGCACCGTGGACGGTCAATCCAATCTCTGCTAGTCACTGGGCAGAGTCACATGTTCAACTCTATTTAGAGACAGCTAACTGGGGCAATTGGGGCAGGTGCTAATGTTAACTTCCCAGATATATTTATTTGCTACAAATATCATGCCTTGGAAGCCGATCATAGCAGAGTTCATTATAGACTTGAATCAGATGGTCAGTGGCATTCAGGTCTCTGTGCTCGCTGACATAACTCCCCGCTCCAGGGGGGCGGGGCCTGTAGCTCAGGACGGGTCAGTCCCTGGAGCATTTACGGAGAGCTTGCATTGGGTAGGCCTGCTCCCTTTCCTTATGCCTCTTCTCCCATCAATTGACTTTTCCGCCTTCTTTCTAAACTGAGGTCAGAAATCACCCAGAAACATCTCTGGGTTGTTTTCTCTGATGACATCTGATCTTAACATTCCATACCCAATCTGCCCAAGCATTTATAGGGTCTGCTTTCATTGTTCTGTGTTAATTCCCTTTTGTCACATGTTTGGTCCATGTTCTTGCCTGTCCCCACAACCGGGTCCTAAGTGCATTGACCTCACCAGCCCAGATATTCAAGTGTTCTTTTAATGTGTGCTTCTCCGAATCTCAGAGCCTTTCCAGAATCCTGCAGAAAGGACGCCCTGCACTACTTCCATTGTCCCCTATCCTGGTGTGGGACCTGTCTCAGTGGTGTCCCTGCCCAGCCTCGTAACTCATCTGAACATCTTCCACACACCCTTAAATTCTTCTTTTCCTTTTTAAAAGAGATCCCTAAGAAGTGGAGTTTCGTTTCTAGATACAAAGACAGTGTTGCTGGTGGTGACATTGTTGGTGTTTCTTCCTCATTCTGCCTCTCTAATCAATCAAATCTCTTGTTCCCTGTTAAGAAAAGCTTTCTAAGCAGATGTCTTAGTTCATTCCAGCTGCCATAACAAAACGCTATGAACAGGGGGGTTTATAAACAGCAGAACTGTCTTTCTCTCAGTGTTGGAGGCTGGAAGTCTAAAATCAGGGTGCCAGCACGGTTACAGAGGGCCCTCTTCTGGGTTGAAGACGCTGAAGATGTCACATGGATTGTATTCTCACAAAGCAAAAGGGGCTAAGGAGCTCTGCGGGGTGGTCTTTTTGACAAAAGCGCTAATCCACCCTCCCCCTCTAATCAGAATTTCAACATAGGAATTTAAGGGGGCACAGACATTCAAATCATAGCAGGAGAGGAACAACAGCGATAGCCAAGCGATGGAGGGACACGCAGAATGGCGCAGCCACAGAAACCCAAACCAGAACCATGTCTTCAGATCCTCTTGGGGAAGAGGAGCCTGAGGCAATGAAAGCCGCCCACTGCTCTGGGCGCCAGGGCTGGAAAGGGCATTTGCAGCCAGCAGGCGGAGCACAGGTACAAATCGTCTGGCAGACCTGACCGCCCCTCCTCTAGGGTTCGAACTTGGCTAGGCATGTGCCTGGGGCGTCCCTTGTTTGAGATGTGGGTTTAGCTGTTGTAAGCAAGATTTTTTTTCATTTCATGTCTTAATCAGCTGTTGGAAAAAGTATATTGTACATGTTTCTCATTGTCTATTTTATTTTATTTTTTTTTTAAGATTTTATTTATTATTTGACAGAGACAGCCAGCGAGAGAGGGAACACAAGCAGGGGGAGTGGGAGAGGAAGAAGCAGGCTCCCAGCGGAGGAGTCTGATGTGGGACTCGATCCCACAACGCCGGGATCACGCCCTGAGCTGAAGGCAGACGCCCAACGACTGCGCCACCCAGGCGCCCCTCATTGTCAATTTTAAAACATGTTAATTCTCTGAGGTTTTTGTAGGAGGAGGGTAGCTACAAACAATCAAAAAATTCATCCTCCTTTCCAACGGTAATGGCCCTTATTTTTGTCAACTGTTTGATTCCACCAAAGAGAACTTCTAGGGCCGTGACGTGAAATGACAGTGTGGACACTTTTACTGCGTTCGTGTTTCACTAAAACTGCGTCTAGGACCTTACGGAGAAATATCATGCAATCGGCTGATTTGAGATAAGCTGTTCTTCATCGAGTTAAGAAAGTGCCCTTTTCTTCCTAATCGGCTTAAAACAGACAAGTAAACAAACAACGAACCAGAAAAGAATGTTGCATTTTATTGGATTCCAGATGTTTCCCTGGAATCACAGACCGTGATGCTAGTTGGTATTTGCCAGGGCTCGGTCAGCCTTTGCTCCTAGGAAACAGGGAATTCCAAGGGTGACTGACGGTGAGCCTTCTAAGTGGCCCACGTAAAGTGCTGAGGGCAGAGCAGCATTGCCCAGCAAGACACAGCCCTGCCAAGGGGCAGCGTGCCGGGTGAGGCAAGAGGAAACAAAGAAGTGGCACTTGCCATTTTATTTAAAACTTTGAAGGAAGTTGTTGGTTAACAAACATTAAAGAGCTCAAAGAATCATTTAATGGTAAGATTGCCAAACAGAACTCTACTACAGCTGATTAAAATGTTTTTCACAATTTTCTATGGAGAAAGACTTTATTTACCCCTTTCTCTACTGATATCTCCACTCATTCATACTTATCCTGGAAGTTCTTCCTGACATCTGACCTGAATCTTTCTTGTTGAGTGAGATACAGGCCTACTTATTCTCCTATGCCTTGTTTTTTTTTTTTAAAAAAAGTAATTCCCCTACAAAATAAGTGCGAGAATTTCTAGAGAGCAGCCCCCCATGAGAAAGCCGAGACTTCACATGGCCACCTGAGTGTATTCCACTGGCTCAGGGTCAGCAGGGTTCAGAGAAGTCCAGAAATTGGGCTTACGGCTTTTGGGATTGACATTCACGTAATCTGTGGTTTCCTTTATGTTCTCGTAATCCAGGACAGATTCATTTTTTAGTCCTCCAGGGGTGGAAAAGACCACTTGTGTATAATTCATGTCCTTGGTGGCCTTGGGCTGGGGGAAGCAGAGAAATGTGGGTCAAGATTCCTAGCAGGGTTGGAGGAGGGGGCACCCCAGGACGGAACTCTCACTCAAGGTGGCTCAGAACTCTCCCCCCAGGCTGGAAGGGAGGGAAGGGGGAGGATGGCCCACAGCTCCTGCCTCCTGTCTGTGGGGAATGAAGGGGTTTAAGGAAAGATGTGGAGACTGAATCTCTCAGTGAGGTCAGGACTCAGAGCGGACTTTGGCCCAGTGACTGGGGGATGGGGAGGAGGAGCTTGTCCATTAGTACTTGCCTTTTTACAGCCCACCCAGATCCACGTTGCCATGAGCCTGCCCACCTGTCACTACGGATGCTATAAAGACTCAAGAAGCCCTGCTTTCCCCGCTCCCATCTCTGCAGCTAGGGTGGCCTGGGTGCTGCTCAGTCTTTTACAGCAAGGACCCCACCTGCATACAAAGGGCTGAATCAGGGGTGTCCATTACCTGGCGGGCTGGAGACGAGCTGCCTGAGCTGTCCGAACTGTCGGAGCTGTCTGAGGATGTGTCGCTGTCGTCTAGGGAGAAATAGAAATTGTTCTTCTAAGGAAAGCCAGCGGGTGTTAGGAAGGGACGGACACAATGGAAGGGAGAGGAAGACAGAGACAGGCAGAGCCAGCCATGCAAAGCCAAGCGGGGAAGAGAGATACAGAGCCCCCCGCCAAAAAAAAAGAGAAAGAATTGAACAAAGAAAGCAGAGGGGGAGAAAGGGCCCCCCAAAAAAGCCAGGAATGTGTCCAAGAGTCCAGGCACAGCTGCTCTGTCCCGCTCCATCTAAAACCAGTAGAAACACCCTCGGGCCGGGCTGTGTTGGGAGGGGCCAGCAGGGACACGGGCACAGGCTCTAGCTCTGTCACTAACTCTAGGCAGGTGACAACCCTTTTTGCGTCTGGTTTTGCTCCCGGTGAAGCAAGAGGGTTGGATGACGATCTCCGAGGTCCCTGCCAACCAAAGAGTCTCTGATTCTCTGGCCGGGTCCGGTGAAGCTCTAGGGCCAGGGTCCCGATGAGGCCGGTGCCCCCTCCACCCGCCCTTTCTGCGGAAACACTGAGTTCACGTGATGCTCTCCTCTGGTTCTCACACACACTGAGGTCTTATCTCAGTGCCAGGGAAGCCTGACCACCAGATCCCTCCAAATGAAAAGATAAAATTAGAAGGTTGGAGCGAATGCAAATCAGTCAAGAGATAAACCAGGGGAAAGAGTGTGGTCTCTGGGGGGTGAGTAGACTGGGGCAGTTATTCATCTTGCTGTGGAAGCAGGAATTTCCACTGCGTGAAGGCTGACCTGGTGCATCTCCTCAGCCCTGAGAGAGGAAACAAGAGGGTGGTGTTCCTGTTGGTTCACTCGCCAGAGGGGGGCGAGGATTTGAACCATCACCGAGACTCGGATTTATTAAAACACCCAGATCCCTCGGCCAGAGGCAGGCAGAGGCGGCTGACATCTTGGTTGTCCCACTACGTGGCTGGTTAGAAGAACAGGCACCATAGTATGACAGAGACAGGAGCAGAGACAGCCCCAAGCCCCCTCTGCCATGGCTCACACTGGACCAAACCTGGAAAAGAACTTAGACCCACACAAACCCAGCGCGATGGGCCCCATGTGATAGGAAGAGCAGCTTACTGAAAAGGTAGGCTGGTGAGGCCCTCCCCAGGGGGGTGCGTGGAATCCTCCAGCTGGGGGTTGGGCTGGCGGGGACAGAGCCGGGCTGCTGCAGGGCGGCTCCCCGGGGTCCCGGGCAGGGCAGAAGAAGCTTTAGGACAAGTTCCCCCCTTCCCATCCCATTACTCACTCCTATAACGGGGCTCGGACCCAGGGGTGCCTCGAGTCTCCTCCTTGGCAGCGAGTGGCTGATGCTGGGCAGGGCTGGGCCTCGGGGCCTGGACACTGGCCCCTTTCAGTATCCGCTCACTCTCCTTGGCTAAAGGGGACAGGGCAAGGGTCAAAAGTGGCAGCTGTCCAGGTCAGGCGCATTCTGTCTCTGAGCACTGCCCTCCATAGGGCAAAATATCCAGGGACCTCTTCAAACGTCAGCACTCCACTCGAACCCCCTCGCCTGGCTTGGAGTACAAGCTGAAGTCCCAGCCTGCAAGGGCCCCCACGGCCTCGCTGTTCCTCCTTCTCTCAGTTCCAGCCACCTTGGCCTCTCTGCTCCTGCTGTTCTCCACCAGACACCCTTCTGCCTCAGGCCCTTTGCAAATGAGGCTCGCTTCCTCACTTCCAGAGGTTTATACTCAAATGTCGGCTTGTCGTCCCGTTCCTATCCCCTCGCCTTGCTTCATCTTCCTCTTCCCTAGCATCCCCCATAAACTAACGCACGTGCGCACTACCTGTTTATCTGGCTTGTCGTCTGTGTGCCCCATGCAATGTAAGTTATAGAAGGACAGGGGTTTTGTTTTGTTCCCTGTCGGAGTGAATGAATGAATGGCTTGAAAAGCCTACACTTCCTTTATTTTACTTTCCCTAATTATAATGCCATCCCAGAACAGAACTCTATTTTCCATTGTGAAGCAGTTCAAGAATTTAAGCTAATCTCTTCGGCTAGCCATCCTCCCTCCTGTGGGAATGCAAAGCCATTTCTTCACATTGAGTCCTTTGGAGGTGACGAAGAAAATGAGTTAGACCCAGGCTAAATGAGCCCAGCCTCACAAGCATTGCAGGAGCTGGTCTCTAGGTAGAAGGTCTGGGTCGCGGAAGGGCTCTGGCTGTCATTCCCAACCGGAAATAGGTTGGGTCAGAGTGGGGATTACCCAGTAAGGGATGATCTGGCTAGTGGATCCTCAAGTAGGTATGCAAGGGGTGCTCGGGGCTCGTCTTGCTGTGGGCTCGGGGACAGTCCCTGCAAGTGGCTAGGAGGGAAGAGGATGCCAGGGCGTTTACCCATGTGCCTGCTGAGCAGGTAGCTGATGGCGGCGAAGATGCAGGCCTGGAGGACGAGGGACACCACTGCAATCACCAACCCATGCCAGAGCTTCATGTTTCTGTTGCGAAAGGACAAGGGTTAGAGTTAGAGGTTGCAGAGATTCAACTACAGCTGCAAACGCGCCCCTGCCCCCAGCCAGAGACAGCCATCGGGTGTTGCTGTGTGTCTCAGGGCTGGTCCCTTTGCTTCTCTGGACGGTAAGGCATGGGGAGCCAGGGAGGGTGGTGTGCGTGCCTGGAAGCCAGCTATACCCATCAGTCTGGTCGGAACCCCACTCACTCTGTCAGCATGATGAGCTTGCAGGGCGGCCGCGGGGCGTCAGTGAGCCTCAGGCTCTTCTGGGGGTGGGGGCAGAAGGAAGAGACGTGGGTGGAACCACACTGGGCAGCTGGTCTGCACGCGTGCCACCCACAGGACCGTCCTGGAGAAGTGCAGGAGAGGCGGCTGCTCAGGACTCGGGGGCTCTATGCCCCAATTCCCTGCAGGCAAACTCGGCTGCTCAGGGGTCACTGGCTTTCCTCCTGCAGATTTCAGTTTTTGAATCTACAAAACAGGCAGTAACTAGTCGTTAGATATTAGCACCTGACAGCGGGGGCGGGGGACACGCACTCGATGAGCCCCTGGCACACGCACCGTCCTACCCCATTCACACGGTCCATGGCTGAGATGTCATGACCCCTCCTTTACTAACAAGCTGGTGAGACTCAGACAGCAGAGGGACAATCTGGGGCCGCACAGCCGGCAAGTGGCTGACCTAGATTTGGGCTCTAAACCCAAGCCTGCAGGTTCAACCACTGGTCTCAGCGCCCAGAGAGCCTGGGGCCAGAAGTGTGAAGGGTTCCACTCAAGCGAATACAGTGGGAGAGAGTCATGAAAGAATCCAAATCTTAAATACACACGCATATGCACACAGACTCACACGCACACCAGGCATGGCTTCATGGGGTTTTAGGACTGAGACTCTGGATGCTGTTACGTCAATGAATATGTTGATTTTAAAAATGAGCTTATGCATTTCATCAGCATGTTGCTGAATATGGAGTTTACTATAAGACAAAGGCGGGGTAATTTCAAAGCTTTTGAAATGATACCTACTCAGCACTGAGACGGGGCAGACCATAACCCTTTAATAGACTCTGACTGCCATGGACGCTTATTTTCCCCATCAGGGTTTCCAAGTGCTAAGGGCGGTGTGGAAAGTCCTGAAAACTTTTGTTTTAATTGTGGTTCTCACACAGGGGCTTTCTAAGATCAGAACTTGGACCAAGAGTCAAGAGAGAGAGAAGGCGGTGATGGGCAGGAAGATGTATGGGGTTTGCCACTAAAGCCTCTTCAGGGCTGTGGGCGTTGGCCAGTTGGAAGTTTCCAGAAAGAAAACACCACCATCTCCTTTCACACACCTACAAGCTAGTCCTTGGCAGTGACTTTACAAGGTCAAAAGTTGGAAGCAACACATACCCAGTTTATTCATCATACGTCCTTTACCTGCCCCCTTTCCTACATAATAAGTTCTAGCTACTTCTCCCAAAGGCACCTAACTCTACCCTTTACTTTTCAAGTTAAATGTGTCGGGTTGTCTCATGAGCACCAGATGCTGGTTAGAAGGGGCTGCAGGGGAGCAGGAGGAAGACACAACCCAGAGAGGCAGGTGAGAAAGAACTCCAGGAAGTTCCCATAGACAAGTGGGTATAAATCCCCCAGTGATCAGCAAATTCCAGAAAGAAAGCTCGGTCAAAAGTGACTTGTGCACAAAATAAAATTTGCAGAGCTGGAAATAAAACACAAAAATGATGGAGCTGAAGCAGAACAGGGATTTTTTGGAAAAAACAATGACCTTGAAGGATTGGGCAACTCTGTTGAAAAAAGGCGTAGATAATAGTTTTAATGCCTTGCTCTTGTCTTATTTTGGATAAACCCTCCTAAAATTTTGACAGGTACTGATTTCTCAAGCAGATTCCAGTATTGATTTCTGGGGTAGATGCGGAAGGGAGATTGGACTTTACCAGGAGACCTTTATTGAGCCACAAAGGACATGAAAATCTCGGAAAGGGGCTAGACGCGTGACCAGCGTGTCTGGGAAACCAACAGTGTTGTCCCAGTTTTAAAGGCGCTCTGGTGCTTTGGTATCGATTACCTCATCTTCAGTGTCTCACTTGTCCTTAATCACAGAAATTACTCTCCTTCTTTCATCAAAAGGGATGGCCAGAAAGCCACTAGGGGCTGTGTTCTGAAACCACACTCAAATTTTCCTTTTTTAAGGCTTCTCTCTCTCCTTATTTATTAAAAATTAAACAACTAACAGACATTTGTGGTGGAATTTAAAATACAAATAATCAAAACATTTCACAAAATCGCCCGCATTTTATTCCCTAACGCTGTCTACAGGTTTTCATAAGTATCGGTCCTCTGTATATGTGTGCGTGTAAATACATGCGTACATGGATTCAACCTTTTCTAAACACGGCATCACACCGATGAGCAGCTTTTCCTCTTCACTGACGCTATCGTAAACGTGTTTCTAGATCAGAAAAACTGCCATTAAAAAGCTCCAAACTGGAGAGCCACAGACCAAATTCAGCGCCAAGTGATTTTGTTTGATGAAGTGCTTTCTCAAGACTTAAATTTGGAGGCCCTAACAAGGAATATGTGGTCCTCAGTCCCTGACTGACCCCTGAAGCCATCTGAGTTTGCTACCCTTGAGTTTTATGGCATCATCGTGAATTACGACTATGCCCCTTTATCCGTGTTTCTGAGCGCTTTCTGAGATCCAGCACCAGACACTCCATTGTTGTCTAGAACTGTTTTGCACTGTGCTGGACATTCAGCATCCTGGGAGACCACATCATAACAGGTTAATATGACCACCGAACTGACCAAAAACGGCCCCGCACATTTCCAAATGCCCCACCCCAATGCAGCAACTCTTGCCCCCAGTTAAGAATCATTGTATTAAATCAATGTTCCACTATTTTAAAACCAATATCTTATTTTGTTTCTTTATACAAAACTGTACTTCCTCCCATCGTTTTATTATATTATGAACATCTTACTAGCCAAATGACCCACGCTACCTGTGCCAGGATATAGCCTAAAGTCCAACAGACGTCAGTAGGAATCCAAGTTCTGTTCCCTTCTAAATGGGAATTATTAAACTTCTCAGGACCTCAGCATCTGTACCTGTAAGTTGGGGAGAATGATAGCATCTACCTCACAGAGTTCTTGGGTGGGCCCAGTGCATTATGCTGTTTCTAAAGACCGGTAGACAACGCCGGGCATGTGGGAAGCACTCAGTAATTACGGATGGGCCCCCATGACAGTTTGACTTAATGATTTTTAGACATTACAGTGGTGGAAAATCATACTCATTCAGTAGAAACCGTACTTGGAATTTTGAATTTGGATCTGTTCGTGGGCTGGCCATATGTGGTGCCATACCCTGTCTAATGCTAGGCAGCTCCCAGTCAGCTATGCGACCATGAGAGTCAACAACCGATAGGCTCACAGCCCTTCTGTACCCCTACAGGCATTCTGTTCTTCACTTTCAGTGCAGGGTTCAATAAGCTACCTGCGATACTCAACACGTCATTATACAGCAGGCTCTGTGTCAGATGATCTTTGCCCAGCTATAGGCTAACGTAAGTGCTCTGAGCTCGTTTAAGGTGGGCTGGGCAAAGCTATGTTTGGAACATTAGGTGGAATAAATGCATTTCCAACTTAGGATAGTTTCAATTTACAATGGGATCATCGGGACCTGACCCACTGTAAATGGAGGAAGATCCGGACTCCATATAGGATATGCTTCACCAAGATGGCGTCTAGAGTAGAGCTATTAAAATTGAGTTGGTCTATTTTAGGAAACTCAGGCATTCATGTTGAGTATAGTTTGAAGATAAGATCCGGGACAGGATGAGGTATGAAAATGATGACAGATGTCATTATTTAAGTGGCTAATGGCCCCTCACCGCAACGAACAGGCTGTTCCTTGGGGTCTAATTGCAGATTGCTGATCAGACAGTGAGCAAAAACATCTGCTCATTTGCACCTCCTCCCCCCCCCCACGCACACCAAATAACCAGGAAATGAGCAAATTAGTGTAATTAGGTTTTGAAAAAAGTGCCTGGACCATGAGAGAGTTTGCCACTGGCTCATTTCCTCATCAAGATTGGGACTGTCCTGCCCTCTTTCACGTGCTGAGTTTTGACACCTGGACCAACACTAACGCAGCTCCCTGCCAGGGACCTGCCACCCACACTCCAGCAGAGGCTGGGAGCATTTGCTCCATTTGCTTCAGGCCTGCCAAGAAATCCCAAGACCTCTGGTCAGGCCTGGATCCCATCTGATTGCTTCCCCTTCCTACTGATAGAGGAGCTCTTGTGGGGCCTTTCTAGTTGGCACAGACCAACATTGAGGTGAAATAATAAAGACGCACCTCGTTCCTGCCTGACATGCTTTCTTTGGAGAGAGTCATTCTACAAAGAGTGGTTTAAAACAAGAGCACAACAGAAGATGATTTATATGAAAACCATATGGATTGCAATAATCAATAATTGCTATCAATATTGTTAAGGCTTTATCGATCTTTTTTTTTTTTTTTAAGAGAGGGACAGTGAGCAGAAGCAGGGGGAGTGGCAGGTGGAGGGAGAGGGAGAAGCAGGCTCCCTGCTGAGCGTGAAGCCTGACACGGGGCTCCATCCCTGGACCCTGAGAACAGGACCTGAGCCGAAGGCAGATGCTTAACTGAGCACCCAGACGTCCCTTGAAAAGATTATTTTTGCAATCTTCATTAATTTATTGTTTTTAAAATTAAAATTTTGAGCCATAGCACAGCTGAATCATGTGGAAAGAGAACAAGCCTAGGAGATGAGAGCCCAGCTTCTCCTCCCAGCCCTGCCATTGCCTCAACTGTGGAGCTGAGAAAAGTAGAAGTCCTTTCTAGGCCCTGGTGAATGAAGGGCTGGACACTTGAAAGTTCTTGTCAGGCTCTTTCACGCTCCAAGCATTCTACTTTTTAAAGACTGAAGTAAGGGGCCCCTGGGTAACTCAGTTGGTTAAGTATCTGCCTTCAGCTCAGGTCATGATCCCAGGGTCCTAGGATCGAGCCCCTCATTGGACTCTTTGCTTGGTAGGGAGTCTGCTTCTCCTTCTGCTTGTGCTCTCTCTCTCTGTGTCATATAAATTAATAAAATCTTAAAAAAAAAAGGACTCAAGTAAGAAAGGGGGAAGAAAAGCAAATTTGGATGGAAATGGAATACTTTAAAAGAAAAAATCTGTTTTCATTTTATAATATCATCCAGTCTCCTCCACATTACTAGACTTTTCTCCCCTAATTTAATATGCACTTTGGAATAATCAAGAAAAGGAGGAAACATAAATAAGCCAAACTCATAATGAATATAGCCACAGAAACAGAGGAGATCAAAAATTCTGAGGCTACTAAGGCGTTTTTTTTAATGAAATCTCAATAAAATTAATGATTTCCTAGAAAAATATAAATTAGCAAAATAGATTCCATAAGGCACAGGAAACTTAAAGAGACCAAAATCAAACAAAGTAACAAGAAAGAAGTGTGGAAGTCTGCACGGTATTTAGCCACGAAAAGCAGAGAATGGAGTCAGTTTGAGTTCACACCCCCGTTCATTCCCTGCATGAGCCTGGTCTAGTTCTTGAACTCCTCAAAGCCTCAGTTTTCTTATCTGTATGATGGGAGCAAAAATAAGTAGTTCTGAGGTTTTAATAAGACAAATATAAATGATACTTGCTTCTGAGGATGATATAAGATGAGCTTTATGAAGTAATTATTATAGCTTTTGTCACATAATAATAAGCATGCAATAAATGACATTATTATTTAGAAACTAAAAGCATTATTGGAATTAATCTACTCAAAATTTATGCCCAAATAGTTTTAGAAAATGAGTTATTTTAAACTTTGGAGGAACACGTAATTTTTGTGCTCCTATGCAGATCCAGGGCACAGAAAAAAAGTGGAAAATGCAGCAGGATCATGTCACTTATGAATACAGAAATAAATATAAGATAATATCAAGATAATATCAAGAAGTTATTCCAGGGACATCCAGGAAATCAACCATGAAAATAATGAAAACTAGTGTTGAGAATTCACCGTGCTCTTTTATGCTCTCGCTTTGCAGGAATAGACATTATCGCCATTTCCTAGACAGGACAGTAAGGCTTGGGAAGGTTGAGCAATTTTCCCCAGTCCCCCCTCTGGAAGAGCCAAATTTCAAACCAGGCTCAGCTCTCAATCATTACAGGGAACTGTCTCTTACATAATATGAATAGAGCATCAACAGATCAAGTTTTTGAAATGATGATCTCAGTAAAATGCCAAAAAACATTCATTTGATGAAATCAAATACTCGTTTCTTATTTCTTAATGAAATAAGAATATGAGACTTATTTCTTACTATAATAAAGAATATCTTATAATAAAGAATACCATAATCAACACCTTAACAAGTGGTCAAATGTTTTAGCGAGAACAAGGATGTCTGCTGTAACCTTTAAAAAAATTAATCCTGGAAATTCTAACTTGGGAAGTTGGAAGTTCCTCCAACCTCCAACCTCCAATAATAATAAGGGTATGGAATAGTTAATTGAGCACAGTCTGCGGCACTTTTAAGTTTATCACTCACCTAATTCTCACAACCATCGAAGAGATAGGTACTGATTTTCCTTTTCTTTTTCCTTTTTTAAAAATTGAAGTATAGGGGCGCCTGGGTGGCACAGCGGTTAAGCGTCTGCCTTCGGCTCAGGGCGTGATCCCGGCGTTATGGGATCGAGCCCCACATCAGGCTCCTCCGCTATGAGCCTGCTTCTTCCTCTCCCACTCCCCCTGCTTGTGTTCCCTCTCTCGCTGGCTGTCTCTATCTCTGTCAAATAAAGAAATTAAAAAATCTTAAAAAAAATTGAAGTATAATTATTATTTCCGTTTTACGGAGGGCAAAACTAAGACATGGAGAAGTTCAATAACTTGCTCAGATAATAAGAAGAGTTAATGGGGCTTTGTGCCCACACAGGTTGGTGCCGGAGCCTGGGCTATTCACTGATACATGAAAGCAATCAAGGTATGGTTTGGGGCAAGGGCAAGTCAAATTCATCCTTATTTGCAAAAGATGTGGTTTTATACCTAGAAATCCCCAAAGAATCAATTGAAAAAGTAGTGAAATTGATGAGAGTACTCGGGAAAGTCCTGAGGGCATGATAATATTCTAAAATTATCAGCTATTCTTCCTATTATATCAGCAAAAACCAGTTAGGAAATGGAATTGTGGGGAGGGGGAACCAGGAGTTTTAGCAGCTATCACGCAGGATAGAGCGTAAGATTAATTTTAAGAAAATAATAAAAATCTTCTGAGATATCTAAAAATTGGGGCGCCTGGCTGCCTCAGTCAGCAGAGCATGCGACTCTTGATCTCGGAGTTGTGAGTTTGAACTGTGCAGAGTTCTTAAAGTGCAGAGACTTAAAAACAACATCTTTAAAAAATAAATAAATAAAAAATTTTAAAAAGACATAAATAATAGACACGTGATGTTTCAGATTGGGAATCTAGAAGACTAAAAAAATCACTTTGAAATTAATCTGTTGGGCTGTATAACTCCAATCAAAACTACAGTGAGAATTTTTTACAACTCCAAATTAATTCTAAAATTTATCTGGGGAAAAAAGTAACAGTTGAGAAGAGCTGAAACGTGTGTGAAAAAGAATTGTGACTAGGCAGGTTCCTGACATACCACTTTTTTTCAAAAAAGATTTATTTATTTATTTATTTATTTATTTATTTGAGAGAGAAAAAGAGAGAGAGCACAGGGGGAACAAAGGGAGATAGAGAGAGAAACTCAAGCAGGCTCGGTTCTGAGCACAGAACTCCATCCCACGAGCCTGAGATCACGAACTGAGCTGAAACCACGAGGTGGTCTCTCAATCCACTGTGCCACCCGGGTGCCCCCTGACATACCACTTTTAAAGGGTGGTGTAGACTTGAAAAAATTCCCTAGTATGGATAATAAATAAATCACAAGAGCGGTTCACAAAGCGGTAGGTGGAAAGGAAAGAGTCTTTTAAGAAACGTTGCACACAGAATAATAAATTAGCTATCTATAAGAAAAACAAAAAATAGCTTACATCCAGACATGATATAACAAAGTAAATTCCAAAGAGATTAAAGAAGTAAACATTTTCAAGTTGAGGCTTTTAAAGTAGTAAAGTAGAAGGAAATGGATCAGATATTCACATATTCAATAATATTTATTAAATCCCAGATGAGAGGTAACTTTCTCAGCTTATATGCAATGGAAGAAAGCACAAAGCAGCAGGAAAAATAGATTTGATTCTAAAATACTAAAACTTCATATATTTAAATCAAATAAACTTTAAAGACAAATAGACAAAAACACTAGAGCAAGCATGTGCAAAACATGTTAAAAATATATAAAATGAATAAAAATATATTAATATATTTTAAAATATATAAAATATATAAATATGTTAAAATATACCTATATAAATATACATGTTAAAAATATATAAAATATAAAATATATGTATATAAATATACATGTTAAAATATATAAAAAGAATAAAAATTAAAAAAAATTTGTACAAAAAAGAAAACTTTGGCTCATTAAACTTTTTGTCTATTGTATTAGTTTAGTAATAACCCTCAGTCACCTGATTCAGTTCACCAAATCCAGAATACTTCATTGACAGTAATCTTGCATATCAAATATAGATTTATTCATGCATGTAAATTTATGGAAATTAAATTGGAGATTTCATTTAAATGTACTTTGTTCAAAAAGAGGAAATGAAAGGAAATATACCTAAATGTTAACAAAACTGGGTATTGAGATTGTGGACGATGCTTTATTTAACTCTATATACTATCTGTCATTGTCCAAGTTTTTCGTAATTAACATATCTTTTTTCAATATTTTAAGAATATTGAAATAAACCCAGAAATTCTGAGTCCCTCAATTAGCATAGTACAAAATTTATCTACATAAAAATTTTATTTACAATCTAAATTGTATCTCACCATGTTAATAAAACATTGAAATTATCAGCTACATGTGGGAGTTTCAATCAAATATATATTGAGTGGTCTAGGTGCGTGGCCCTGGGTGGAATAGTCTAACAGACAGGATGAAGGCAAGAACGCCATCTGAACATTCAAGAGCTCACATTGTCCTTGGAAAATCAAGACATTAATATGTGAAAAGCCAAAAAGCAGAAGAGATGTCGCAACAAAGCATGATGAAACATCAGAAAGAGTGGCATCCATAGTATGTACTATCTCAAAGGAAAAATGGATCCCCACTCAACAGAGCACTCAGAGAGGAGTCACTGAGTAGGAACGTCAAAGAACAGGCAATGGATGAATGGAGAGGGCGGGAAAGAGCCATTCAGCGAAAGGCGTCCGCCAGCCCTGGCTGCAGGGGAAGCCACTGTCTCCAACAAGGTTTGATATAGATTTGGCCACACGAAAATAAGATACTGTGGGAGAAAGCTGGATACACTGCAGGGCAGCCTCACAGGTAAGTGCAGGAAGACGGTGAGGAGCGGGGACTTGGTGGCCAGATGGCTTGGGTCTGGAATTTCAGCTCTGAGATTCCTGGCTATGAGTTGCTTTCTTTCTCTGGGCCTCAGTGTTTAATCTGAAAAATGGGGACAGCACCTGTTTCTTTTTTTCTTTTTCCTTTTTTTAAGTTACACACGTTGTAGGCTTGTTATGTGCCAGCATCATGCAAAGCATTTTGCATAAATTCTCTTTTCTAACAATTTTTTATTTTTAAGTTTTTTTAAAAGTAGGCTCTATGCCCAATGTGGGGCTTGAACTCACAACCCCAAGATCAAGAGTCACAGGCTCTACTGATGAGCCAGCCAGGTGCCCCTATTAATTATCTTGTTTAATCATCAGAACAACAAACTTGTGAGGTAGCTACTATTGTCCCCATTTTACATATGAGAAAACGAGACTTGAATCCCCCGTGGAGAGGACAGAATTCAAAGCCAGGCTATTCGGGGCCGGAGCCTTCGCTGTACTGCATACAATATCTAAGAAGGTTAGTGGAGGGCCTGGCGTACATAGGTACTCAACAGGGAGTGATCCTGAGACCCAAACAGAGGATTCAACACAAACTGGCTTAACTATAAAAATGCACCCATTTCCAGAGGGCCCTGTAAGAAATCGGGGCTCACCCATGATTTTCAGATGAGACGTATAAGCAACCCAAGATACGAAGTCGTATGGTCCTGGGAAGTCCTCAGTCCTAAACAGTCCCTGTTCCCATGGCTGTTGCCGTGTCCATGCACCAGGGGACAGAGAAGGTCAAAATATCCAACAGTGAGAAGGGAGGAGTGGGGTCCGCCAAATACCACGGGGAAGGGGACGACAGAGAGTGAGGACATCACCTTTGTCCTGGGTGTCAGTAAAATCGTCTCTTGAGTCCCTTCAGTGCTGGTTACCATGGCAGGGCACTCCCTCCAGGTTTCCTCAGTTTCCTCGACTGGAACAAGGAGCTATTAATAGCACCGGCATTTTCAGGGACACATCTGGAATACGAAAGGAGAACCCAGATCCACTTTCCAGCCTGGCGACTTTGCAAATTCAGCCCCCTTGGACATGTCACTTATTTCTGAGCCTCAGTTTCTCTAAAACTGAGGAGGGTGATGTGCTAAATAGATGTAGTTCGGGCATTTTGTCGTTCCAGAATTCCCTGAGTCTAACATGGACATAAATGATGAGGGACTCAAATTAACCAGAAAGAGCAACTTTGAGTTTCAACCAGATATGACACATCTTTAGTAATACACATTGACAGGGACAGGCATGGCCAAGTTTTAAGGAAGAAAGCGAATTATTCAAAATTTCTAATTCGTAATTTTGGGGAAGGCATTTTTTTTATCAGCAATTCCTTGAGATAAATGCAACCTCAATGCCATTTAGCTCTAAGCCTCAATCGGCAAGTATCCGGAGAATCGCAAGCAACTTCAGCAGTAATCATGGATCATTTTTGCTGGGTCCCGCAAAGCTCCGGCTAAACCGAAAGGGCCAAACCAGTCTGGTTCATAGATCGCCCAACTGAATTTCAGAGAAGCTAAGCACCTTCTATAGGTTATGCATGGTTTGGGAGTGCTTCAGTGGCTGGGACCATGTTGTCCATATTTTATGCTCCACAATTCCTGGCAGAAGACTTAGAAACAATGCGTAGGAGAAGAATAGAAACACTATTTAAACTTGGGGGAGCCACTTAATGTCCCTGAGTCTCAGTTTCTCCTCTGCTAATTGGGAAGTCAAATGTGTCCCTTCTAGAGCTCATCACGGGGAGTAAGTGAGACTGTGGAACCTTCCAGCACTGTTCCTGCCTCATGGTTGGATCTCAGGGCCAGGACTGGCTTCATGGGCCTGCCACCTAGGCAATCTAGTCAGTTGAGGGCCCATGGATTGGTTTACTGCCTTGCTGTTGCCATCTTCAAATTCTTAATCATTATTTAACAAGGAACCCCAGATCTTCATTTGCTCGTGGCCCCGCCAACTGTACAGCCAATCCCACTCAAGGTATTGTTTTGAGCAGAGTTGCCAAAGCTCCAACAACAAGGTCAAGATACAGAGCAAGAAATAGGTCGGCCAATCACCAAGTCTTCCCCAAGTGCCTCATCGACACTTGTGAGCGCTGCACGTCCTGAACTCCCAGAGCACGGCTGTAAGCACGCTCTTCTCCGCTAACCTTCTCCAGAAGCTTTTCTTTCCCAGTTTGACTTCGGGCAAGTCACTTAAAGCCGCTGTGCCTCAGTTTCCTCGACTGTAACAAGGAGCTATTAATAGCACCGGCATTTTCAGGGTGGTTGTGAGGATAAAATGAATTAACCTATATAAAGCTCTTAGGACTGCTCCTGGCACGGGGTAAGCTCTATGTAAAAGTCCCGTATTACTCTGCTGTTGTTCCATGACTTTCCTCTTTGACGGCTGCATTCTGTGACTCCCATTCATAACGTTTTCAAATTGCCTCCCAGTCCCTTCCCTCCACATATGCCAGTCTTTCACAGCTTGGAACAGATCTTAAGGAAAATAGTCCTGCAGGGAGATGGTCTCTGGGATTGAGTTCCCCATTGACTTAAAAAGAATGTTGCATTGATAGCTATTATTGATGGAGCGCGTCACTGGGCCCCAAATCCACTACTTGTCTGTTACCTCATAGCAACCCTGTAAGGTGCGTAGTTGTATACCCATTTTACAGAGGAAGAAACTGAGGCTTACACAGGTTTAGCAGAGTTCTTTGGATCTAGTACCGTCTGGATCCAAGGCCTACGCGCCTTCTAGCCGGAGCCCTGATTGCCACTGCTGTTAGCGTAGACGCATCTTAGGTCTCGGGAACAAGGGACTAATGTCCATCAAGTACAGACTCTTCCATCTTAGGCTCACTACAAGCCGAAGGCAACTGACTTCCACACTCTGGAATCCCAGCACATAAAGAACCCCCTCCGAGACTTCTGCACCTCTCTGTTCACAGACACACACTCCTCCAGCTCCTTTAAAAGTCCACCTCCCCGGCAATACTTACCCCGGGAACCACAAGCAAGGTCTGACCCCAGCTTGTGTTTCAGCAATGTCCTGATGGAAACATCGTCCCCACCAACCCCCCAGCCCCACCCAGAAGCTTCTCAGTCATTGGAGGTCAGTGGCAAGTGTTTCACCATTTCCAGCAGGGCGGGGGCACGCTGCTCGGAGATAATGATCTAGCTTGTGGAGGAGAGCCGAGTGAGGCAACAGATAACACCCTCTATCTTTCTCGGCAGGGCTCTGCCCCACTGCGCTCTGCAGACAGATTACGTAGATGCAGGAGATTAGTAGTCTCTCTATCTCCCTGTGAACGCACATTTAAATACCGCAAACATGCACAGAGCCTGGTAGCATGGAGAGGGCACCGGCCAGGAGCCAAGAGGCCTGGGTTCAAGTCCCACTTCTCGCAGTCACTTGCCGCAGGAGTTAGCCAAACCACTTTCCCATCAGGTAACCCATGCTCTTCCTCTATAAAATGAAGACGTGGGGCTCCAGGTATTAGCAAAGGTCCCTTCCAGCCTGGGCCGTCTTTGAACCTGTGTGCCAAGTGGCCCCAGGTGAAGAGATGGTGGATGGGATGCTGGGCAACGGATGAGGATCGTTTTGCAAGGACAATTTCTTTGCCATTAAACATGAAATGACACCAGCCCAAGACGGTTGCCACAGTTGGTATGATCATACCAGGAAGGCAGGGTAGGCCCATTTTAGGCTGTTGGGGGGTCTCCAGCGAAACCCCCAGGATTCAGATTTGGTCGTGAAGAAGAGATGAGGAGGAGAAGACGACCCTGCGGTTAAACAAAGGAAGCAGAACCTTATAGGTCTCTGTGATATCACCCCCTGTGCAGGACAAGCTAACCAGTGTAGAATAATGGCTTCAGAATCAGATAGATTCAGATTTAAGCCCTGTTACACTATTCGGTAGCTGTGAGACTTGAGGAAAGTTGCTTAACCTCACTGATCCTCAGTTTTTTCATTTGTAAAATTGGGTTAATAATAAATATCTAATTTCTTAAAAATCTTGTAAGCTTGTTTAAAGTTGAAGACTGCAAATAGGCAAAACCCTTGCCAGAGTTCTTTTCTGGGGTAAACAGCAAACGGCAGTGATCTGTCTTTTCATTCTCTAGAAGAAGAAAGTTAGAAAGCCATCCTTTAGGCTCAGTCCTGCTCAGTGCTTTATGCCCTTGACGTGTCATTGGCTCATTGTGGAAATACGTCTGTGGCTGGAGCGGCCGTTTTCTTTCCTTTGCATAAGTTGCGTTAAGAACGTAGAGCCCTGTTGTCACTCAAGCTTTAGGAACACACAAGAGTGATTTCCTAATGGGGGTCTCCATACCCTCCCGGTTCACCTGCCAGGATCAAATACACTCCTCTCTGCCCTCGGCTCTGCCACGATCTCTAAGTAATGAACTCGAGCTATGGTTAACTCACAGGGATCAAGCTGGGTCTCGACTCTTTGATTACCCTTTGACACAAACCTGGTACAGCTATGGCAGAAGCCGACGCTGAGTAAGCTTCATGCAGGTCTGCTTTTCTGTGTGGACCACTCGTGGACCACCCGTGGACCAGAACCTTCCATGATGCCGCTCCAAAGCTCAGAGTGTCGTGTCATTATTAAGATCTTTGAACGGGACATATTCGGGGTCCTCCACGTGTACACCCTCGATAGACAGTGATGAAACCGTAGAAAGTCTGCTTGACTTGGACATCGGTGCCCTAGAGATCGGAGGCATATGACCTCTCTGGACTGTATTTTCCTCATACAGAACTGGAAGGAGTTTTGATGAGATCATCCAGGGCTCTGCTTTACAGAGCCACGTAAGAATTATTGAGGGTCTCTGTGTCCTGGGGGGGCCGGAACTCTGCCTGCCCCTGGAGCAGGTGCTCAACAAATGTTCGTGGCATGGAGAAGAGAGGGGATAAAGCCAAGCGCCCTGTTACACGTGCACGGGGTACACCAGCCGCTCACGCACTGCCTCACCACTTGCAAACACCTGTCGAGGATGAGCTGAGGAGTCACCCACAGAGGCACTCAGCCTGCTCCTGCCCGGAGGCCACTGGGAACACGTTCCTCCCATGGTCCCCCATCCAGGACTCACCTGCCAAGCCCCACATGATATGGCCCTCCTGTCTCTGCTTTGAGTTTAACAGACTCCAGCCCCAAAGGCAGGATCTGAGGGGAGATCAGAACAGTGATAAATGAACTTATAACATCTGTAACAGCGACAGGAAGCTATTTTTGATAGTTTGTCACCTGCTGGAGTGGCTGATGGACATTGATAACATGCTTTCCCCTGCCCTCCCCGGACGGTTCATAAGACCACATCCCTTCCAAAGCCCTTTCCCCTGTGCAATGCCTCCAACAGCTGCGGGATACAGGCTCTCCCAGAGAACACAGCTCCTCACTGCAGGAGAAGCTGTTTTCTCTCTCCATCTTTAAGGAAGGAAAATCTTGTGTCAATGGGAGTAGGGATTTTCTGGCAAAGGGAAAACACCTTGCTCATTGTGCAATCACCCTAATACATTTTCCATACTACTTCCCTTGCATACTTGCTTTTTAAAAATACTTTTCCAAATTGTTTTCCACATAATAACAAAGGAGCTTTTAAAACCCACAGTTCTGGTTATGTCACCCTCTGCTAAAAACTCTCCCGCGGTTTCCCATCGCACTTAGGATGAAATCCAAGATCCTGAACAATATCTATAAGGCTCCCACTATCTGGCAGCTGCTTCCCCTTTTAACACGTATCTCGGGTATTTTGCTTGCTTTGCTCTCATCACCTTCCTCCAGGATCCCTCCATCCTCACGGTGTCCACTCACGGGGGTCCCTCTGTGCCTCAATGGTTTTCATGGGGCTTGAACTCATAACCCTGCAAGTAAGAGTTTCATGCTTACAGACTGAGCCAGCCAGGTACCCCTTCACCACATTTTTAATGGCTACCTAATATCCCATCTTACTGGTCTAACCCTGAATTTCAAACCATCCCTTGGGTCATCATTCAGTGGTTTCCAGTGTTTTTACTATTGCAGATAACACCATCCTGGATAACTTTGTACACACAGATTTTTTTCCCCCTTAGTTCAGACTATTTCCTTAGGGTTAAGTTCTAGAAGTGAATATCTAAGTTCAAGGAAAGTACGCTTATGGTTCTGGCATCATATTGACCTTCTGCTTTCAGAAGATGTACTCCATTAGCAGTATTTGAGTGTCTCCATTTATCTACAATGTGGAGAGCAATGAATTATCATTTTTCAGTAATGATAGAGTATTACTGCCACAAGGGTTTTAATTTTTTTTCAAATCTGTTTATCATTAGTAATCAAATGTTTTACTATTTATTGAGTGCCAGCAACTGTACCCGTTGCTTCCTATACACTAATTCATTTAATCCTCACAACGAACTTACATGGAGGATACTGTTTTAAAATAAAGAAACTGAAAATTGGGGAGGTTCTCAAATTCAGCGTCGTTGTAAGTAGCAAAACCAGGATTCACATTCAGATCTTTTATTATTATTTCAAAAGCCATTTGCTTTAGGCACTATTTGTGTGCCTTCTGTATGCCCTAATGGACTTTGTGCATCGGTGAGTAGGTCAGCACGCCACGGGCGGGGTGCAGTGCACAGCCCCGAGTTCACTGACAACACATGTGAAGCCCCCAGCCCCGTGCCTTTCCAGACGCATCCGTCTATAGCCAGGAGCTTCCTGCCCGCGGCCACCCCCACCACTCCTGTCCGCCCTTTCAGCTGAAACTTTTTATTGATTGGTGGTCCCGTTCCATAATTTGAAGCTTAACCTCAGCGACAGATGCCCTAAAACGCCCACCTCACAGCGTAGTTCAAGAATCGATGAGCCCACATGAAGTACTCTGTGAGCGACAAAACACACGTGGGAGCAGGGGAGGGGCAGAGGGAGAGGAAGAGACTCTCAAGCAGACTCCCCGCTGGGTGTGGCACCGGACCTGGGGCTCAATCCCAGGCTGTTTATCTTTTAAAAATAGCAACCAAGGAAATGGAGAGTGACTGCTACTGAGAGCTGGAACGATGGAAATTGTTCTAAAATTGGTTGGGGTACTAGCTGCACATCTCTGCGGATATACGAAAAACCGCGGGAGTGTTAATGAGTGAATTGTATTGTATGTGATTTCTACCTCAATAAAGCTGCTATTAAAAGCGAATTATAGAAAAACCTGAGGCTTTCCTAGTGTGGCCACTGTTATTCCCCCCACATGGCTCTGCCGTTCATTCATTCTGCGATATTTCTTGATGGTCTGTGATGCGCCAGCCCTGTGCTAAGCACTTGGGATACAGAGTGAAGAAGGTAGACGTGGTCCTCATCCTCATGTAATGGGGATCACAGACTTCAGATAACAAGTCACACAAAAGGGGGAGCCTGGATGGCTCAGTGGGTTGGGGGTCTGACTCTTGATTTCAACTCAGGTCATGATCTTAGGATCTCAGGATCTTGAGATCGAGCCCTGAGCCTGCTTACAATTCTCTCTCACCCTCACCCTCTGCCCTTCCTCTCTCTCTCAAAAAATAAAAATAAATAAATAAATAAAAAGAAATTACATGAAGGTGTGATGAATGCTGTTCCGGAAAGTTAAAAGGAGCCAGGGAACAGGTAGCAGAGGGGCTCATCACAGTCTGTGGTCAGAGAAGCCCCAGCTTCCGTCTACAGTGAGAGATGTCGATTTCAGTGGCATGCAAGCAGATGTTCCTCAAGCCTTTGGGAGTAGAGTGAGGGGACAAAGGTCCCAAGAGAGAGCCCTGAGGGGCTCCAATATCAGATGACTGGTGAAGCCTGATGAGAAGACCCCAATATCATGGTAAAGACATAGCAAGAATGGGACGGGAATGCACAGACACCAGGCCTCAAGGACCACCCATCTAACATGTCGGGGCCCCCAGCTGTCCCCCAGCTTTCCTGGTGCAGTCAGGATTGCCCCAGCTGGTGTTTCCGGGGCATGTCGATGAATTTACTAGATCCAGTTTTCAATATTCCATGCCCAGAAATGTATTTTCAGAGGGAACTAGAAGAGTCCGCTGTTTCTGCCAAGCCGGATATGCATCCTCTTCTACAAACAAGACTCCTTAGAAAATGAAGGACATTCCTCTGCACCCATCAATCTCGTTAAATTTGGCCCTTTCTTTTCTCTTTTTCTTTTTCTTTTTTTAAGATTTATTTATTTATTTGACAGTGATAGAGACAGCCAGCGAGAGAGGGAACACAGGCAGGGGGAGTGGGAGAGGAAGAATCAGGCTCCCAGCGGAGGAGCCTGATGTGGGGCTCGATCCCATAACGCCGGGATCACGCCCTGAGCCGAAGGCAGACGCTTAACGACTGAGCCAGCCAGGCGCCCCGAGTTTGGACCTTTCTATGTTGCATTTTTCCTCCATCTGGGCTAGCCTACCTTGCACACAAATTTTCTTCCACTGTTTTGTGTCTGTGTTAGCTCCCTGCTTAGCTGATCAGCTCCTAAGGAAGTGAAAAATCGGGGCTCATACAATTTATTTATTTGCTGAGTTCCTGTTTATGAGGAGCTGCTGCTGAATGATATTTGAGGCAAGTTCTCAAAAAAAAAAAAAACCCAAAAAAAACCAAAAAAAAGTGTGTTAACGGATAATGGCCAGTCCCTTCTAATGATGGCAACACAGTCCTGCTGATCGAGTTCACTCAACTAATGAATGAAAAACAACTCCTTACAACATAATCAATTATAACAACCGGTTGGTACTTCTTTACATTTTCTATAGCATCTTACAGTTTATAGACTATTTTCATGTAACATCATCACACAACACCTGTTGAAGTAGCCATTATTATTTCCATTTCACAGATGAGAAAGCCCGGACTTAGGGAAATTAGTTGATTTGGCAAACGCTGAGCACAGTAAGTGAAGGGACCGTGGTGACCCAAGGGGTGGTGCAGGTGGCCGTGGGAGCTGTCCGTCCCGCAAGCAGGTCTCAAAGGGATGCGTTGTCTGTAGAAGATGTTAAAACAATAAAACTAAAGGCAATCTATTTTTTATTATCGCCATGCGCCAGTAATTCTAAATAATGTCAGTGATAAAATGCTCCTCCCTGCTGGGCACTGGGAAGCTGGGTTTTTCTATCCTCTAATAGAAACATTAAGAGAGCAAGTGAGCCTCACTTCCAGTCACACAGAGAGTTCTTGTAGGACTTTGTCAAGTATTTCATGTTCCAAATCCTTGTCCTTGTTAAAACAGATACATTTTCTTTGAGAGTTTTCAGGGCCTTGCAGGATTATGCTTTTCCAGGAGAAAGAGCAGTTGCCACAACGTCTAGAAGCTCCTCAACCTACTTAACAGAATTTCCCGAGAATCTTCCAGAAGATCAGAATCCATTCACTCATTCAGCAAAAAGCTCTGAGCAGCTCCTTGGAGAGCGATGCCATGGGTGCGGGTGGAGAGCAGAGAGAGGAAGACAGCTACCCCCGCCAGGCTGGTGAGCTGTGGGCAACCTCTTTTGAGGATGAGCTGGAGGAATTTGTCTTAAAGCCCAAGACCTGGGTCTTCTTGGAGCACATAACTCACTTGCCCTCCAGGCTTTAACGGGAAATATCTGGAATTCTTCTGTCCAAACTGGGAAGGGCAGCTGTGCGCTCCGAAGTCGCAAAGGTTGGTTTAGTATTGGAGTCCTAGCCATGAGCCCAGCCCTGAGGGGTTTCCTGGAACCCAGAATTCTCAGTGCTAAAAGTGGGACAGCAAATCGTGATGGTTGGTCACCCTTCCTTCTAGTTGCTAAGATTTCTTAATTACTATTAAGTGTTCACTTTACTGTTGTTAGAATCACCATGGGTCCTAAGATTGGGGCGGAGAAAGCTTGGGCAAATACCTGTATTTTAGATGTCTGTGGGAGCAGGCGCCAAGGCGGGCTCACACCTGAGCTCCAGGAAGACCCTACCGCAGGTTTTCTCAAGAGCAGTTCTATTGAGGTTTTGTGAAGGATAACTGTAGTTGGGGGGAGGGGGTCCAGTGCATCGTAGGATACATCCCTGGTCTCTACCCAGTGTATGCCAGTAACACACACACACACACACACACACACACACCTCACCTCATTGCGACAATCAAAAATGTCTCCAGATATTTTCAAATGTCCCCTCGAAGGGGGAGTGAACTTTCTCCCAGCTGAGAGCTACTACCATAGAGAGATGTCTCTTGCTGCTTCACTAAGAATTTGGAGCTGTTGTGCACAAATCAAGGCTGGGAGAGGGGGTGTCCTGGCTTCAGGCCGGGCAGTCACCCCATTTGGCACCATGAAAGTCTAGTGGCTACTCTGCGCCCTCCCTGGTCACCGGAGTCCCTCTGTGACAGTGCCACCTGGGCAGGTGCCCCTTATACCAGCTCTTCCCACAGGTGCTACAGGGGTGCTTCCTGCCCTGGGGGATGCTCCTGGGGGAATGAAAGGGAGTTCAAAGAGTACTGCAGGGCCATTCACAGAATACATGACATACTGAAGGCTCTGAGAAGTCTTGCAATAAAGAATCCTGTTTAAATTTTACCACCCAGATTTATGTAGAGGTCAATCTATCCATTAAGATTTAAATACCATTGGCTCAATATTCTAGTTGTTGTTTCTTTGGAAATTCTGGGGCCCTCCCCGAGATTTCTGAGAATTTCCAGAGGGTTTGTGTTCTCACTTCCAGCTCTGAGTTCAGCCTCCCCCTGACTTGTCCAAATTATTCATAAAGCACCTTTTACCACTTCCCTCTTATTTCTGCTCTATGCTGACCAACATACGTATTTCGGTCCCCTTTTCCCTTCCCCAAAATACCTGCACCAGGTATCGGTGTGTCCAGCAGGCTTTCCTGAGGTTTATAGTGGTAGAAGTCTTTTATGTGACTTTAGCCCCCCTTCACCTCAAAACTCTCCTCATTATCCCCCTAACTCATGATTCTCCCAGCTCCTTCACCCCCACCCAACCCATTCTCACTTTATCGTACAGAACATCTTCACTTCCCCTCCTTACTTGGTCTTAGACCTTCTTTTGCTCTCTCAACGCTTTGTGAATGGGTGACCGCTTACTGTGCCATCCAAACTCTAACACTGCTGAGTGAATAATGTTGCTGGGACAGCAGGCACACAGCAGGAAAATCCCAGGCCACCAGGGCATGTGATGAGCCTACATCTCTGCTAAAACAAGGGACTGTCCACTCCTGGACTTGCCCTTGACTGACACAGAAAAGGTGGCAGAGGGTTGGAAATGTTAGTGCTTCCTCTCTACCTCCTTCTCCTCTCCTCCTGCCCTATGAGTGGAATGGAGCTGTAACGACGAAGGTGTTCTCAATGACATGACCCAGGCACCCTCCCTAGAAGACAAGCAGGGGCTTCCATCAGCTTTGGTTTTAAGTGAAAATTTCTTTTTCTCCATTGCTCTTTGCTTATTCATCATTTCCCAAACTTCTTTGGTCCTAGATCCCATTTAATCTCTCCATCCCTACATCTGCTAAGGTCTCCCATAACTAGAAGGACACACTTGGGGGAACTTCGAGCTCAGAGGCAGGGAGGACTGTCTACCTTGCCACTTAAATCACCTTGGGTGCTGACAGGATTCGGGTGGCATGACGATCAGGCCTGAGGTTCAGGAGTCCCCCGTACATGAGGAGAATGCTGGAGATCAGCAGAGAAGAGCAACGGGAATGCAGAGAGTAGTACGAACGGCCAGAGGCATCATCCCTCCCAAACCAGGCTGCTCTGCACTAACATTCCATGGAACAGGCTGTGGGAAATGCTGCCTTGGATCCCTGATTCCCAAACTCAGGTGCTGATTTGTTGCACAAACCTCACCTCCTCATACTGTTTCCCTTCCAATCCAAACACACGCACCTCCTTGCTCGTCTTTGACCATGTGAGGTGTACTTCCACCACAGGGCCTTTGCACTCGCTGTTTCTTCTTCCCAGAATGTTCTTCCCCATTTACCATCACTTCCTTTAGGTCATGTAATGGTGAGAACTCCCCGATCATCCAGTGCAAAATAGTAGCCCACTCCCACCTCGTGCTCCCTACGTTCCACCACTTGCTTTCTTTTTCTCCATAGCATACGCCCCCATCTGATAGTCTGTGTATGTGCTCATTTGTTCATTGAC
>NW_024424452.1:104791116-104871087 GCF_017311325.1 Ursus maritimus | reverse complement strand
CCCCTCCTAGAAGGTCAGCTCTGTGAGGACGAGGTTTTGTCTTTTAGGGTCACAACTAGATTCCTAGAGTCTAGAACACGGTGTTGTTTAACACATGTTTTTAAATGAAGAAAAGAAGGAGAGACTCGATTGTGATTCCAGACATCTTCCAAAGTTCCCACAGAGCTGTCCCTGCTCAGTGGTGACATGTAGCCCACTTCCGCCGGACCTTCCCTCCACACTCCTTTCCCGGGGGACCCTCCATGCCTGCGGGCACTCACCAGGCCTTGCTCCTCAGTAAGAAGGATTTCCCATGTCTCTGCTGCCCCTCCCGCCTCCTCCCCGCACACTTGTTATACTGCCCAGCGGTTCTGTCGGGCAGACATACAAAGTAGGCAACCACTCACGTCTCCACAGACGCCAGCGAGCTGTTAATTCTTGACGAGACAGAGTAAGAGAGACACATTCTAGAAGCTGAGCCCTGAATAGTAGGAACCCTCCTGTTCAACCCTGGCCTCAGGAGGGGCAAAAGCTAGAGAAGTCTTCTTTGTTGGCCAGTCTGTCTCAGGAACCTGCTTCTGGGGCTGGGGTGGCTGGGACCAGCATGTCCTTGTCTCTCGTATGCTCCTCCTTTCCATTAGAACTGCACTTTGTTTCCAATAAATTAGAAGAAATACCCAGCCATTTACAACCATTAGAATATGTTTTATACATTTTTCTAAACACACACACACACACACACACACACACACACACACACACACCACCCATCTAAGGCACAAGCCGACTCAGGCTCCAGCTGGGGCATAGGTCTGACCCTCCACCTGACGCATCTCGCTGGCTTCCCGTCAGTGGATTACAATGGAGGCATATTCCACTCGGTCTGGTGACGTCTTCCTGGGGCGATTGAAAGGGGGCACGTTGGCATAGACAGAGAAGTCATCCTCTTTCCAGGGAGCCAGGTTGATCACATTGGAATATATGGCATCAGCATGGCAGGAAAGCTCCTTCAGAGACAGGACCCCAGTTAGAAACAGATATCTAGGCACCAGAGACTTCCATAGACAATGCCAGCTACCGGGCTCCCTGCAGGACTACAGGTGGAATGTTGGGTTTTTGCCAAGCAAACCCTGAATTTCCCTCTATCTTCAAAAACATTTCTTTTAGGGCCATTTTCTGCTTCATCCCCACTATCTCCTGTATGGGTCCTACATAGGAAACAGCATGGAATTGTGGCAGAGTGACCGGAAGCTCCCCTAGGTACGATGACTATTTTCCTTACCGAAGTTTTTTGGAGAAAGTTGGTCTGGTGCCTCAGTTGTTTCTTAAATAGTCCTAGAAAAATTAATAAATTCAGAGTCAACTTGAGTGGACATAGAAACCCTCTTGACTTGGTTGATTGCTGGACTCAGGCTTGAACTTTGATGTGCAAAATTCATTGTATTGAAGCCACGGGGCTCCTGAGAGGAAGCTAAATGCCCAGAATGAGATGGGAGAGTGAGCACTACTGGTACACTTCTCAATTTGGGTTATTATTTAGATGAGGTTATATGGCATCAATATTTCTTTTCGTTGATGTTATAAGCCATAAGAACATATACAGATTGCTTAGATGTGGCTCTCAGCATAAAGAACTTGTACCGTAAATAAATCTGTTGCTCTATGCAGAGTCTCTGGCAGCTCTAGAGAACAGACACCATAGCTCACCGTTCCTCCCATCCCCCAAGGCATCCCCCTAGGAGAGACACCCCCATCTCCACCCCCAGTTCCAGGGCCACTCACTCTCATGTCTCCATTTCTTCAGGGTCATGGACAAGAGACCCACCAGGAGCAAGATGAGAGCCACCACACCAACGGAGCCCGAAATGGCTGTGGCTGCCGTGCGTAGGCTGGGAGAAGCACACAGAGAAATGAGAGTGTTCCAGCTGCCTTGGCCAGCGTCAGTGACCATCCACAGAATTGCCCTGGGGTCTCCCTACTCTTGCAGGAGCTCTTCCATCTCTAGGCTTCCATGTCTCTGGTACCCAACCATCTCCTGCCACCATTTTGACCCTCTCTCCTGTGCCCCAACCTCCAGAGCCATGGTCCCATTCACACCAATCCCCACACCCAGGCCAAGCAGACTCCGCCTCCACAGTCCCCAGGACCTCTCGTCCCCTTTCTTACCCACCTGCTGAGTTCATCAGGTTTAGCCTCTGGCTTCAGGGTAGTGAAGTTCTCTACAGAAAAGAAAAGGAAAGGCAATCAGAGAGTAATTTTTACACACATGCTATTGACTGAATGTTTGTGTCCTGCCAAAATTCATATGTTAACCCCTAGCCCCCAGTGTGATGGTATTAGGAAATGGGGCCTTTGGGAGTTGAGAGTAGGTCATGAGGGTAGAGCCTTTGTGAATAAGATTAATGCCCTAAGAAAAGAGACCCCCATGGAGCCCCCTGCCCCCTTCCACCATGGGAGGACCCAGGGAGAAGATAGATATTGCTTATGAACCAGGAAGTGGGCTCTCACCAGACACCGAATGTGCTACTGCCTTAATCTTGGCTCTACCAGCATCTAGAACTATAAGAAACAAATTTTTGTTGTTTATAAGCCACCCAGTCTATGGTCATTTGTCAGAGCAGTCCAAAAGGACTCGCAGCACACGTGCCAATGAGCTCTACAGGGAATCAATGTAATATTAGTTACCATTTACTGGGGACTTAATATATGCCAGGCACATTCAGTATCCTATTTAAACTTCATAAATAGACAATGAGATAGGAACAACTGTTAGTAAAGAAATCAGCTCAGATAGAGATCAGACTTGCTCAAGGTCCTAGAACTAGTAAGTGGCAGAGTTCAGACTTGAACCCACATCTCTCTGACTTTAGATTGTGTGTTAATGCATGCTACACCTTGCTGTCTCTGTGTGGTCACTTCACTCTTAAGTTCTCCCCCTTACAAAGGGTCGAGGGATACCAAATATGACAGGATGTCCAGAGAAAAGATCACCAGAATTATGCAGATGAGGGGTACCCAGAGAGGGGCATGTGGAGGGGGTGGGAAGGGGTCAGGACCCTGGAAAGTTGGGCTGATACTGGGCAGAAGTAGCAGGTGTGAGAGCTTGCCCAGACTGGGGTGGGGGGCGTGGGAGGAGGTGCTATTCTCCACCCTGTGAAAACATGTCTCCCGCATCAAGGGATGGAGACACCAAGCCCTTCCCCTCTCCGGACACAGTCTGTCCCTGGAGTCTCAGAGTGAGAAGGAAGCTTAAAACCTATCTAGTCAACCCCTCCCACTGTGCACGTGAGAAGCTTCAGGACAAGCCACTTGCCCCGCACGAGTGTTGGAGCCGTGGAGTTTCGGCCTCCAAACCAAAGCTCTCTTTGTCTGCACTCAGCTTCCTCCCACCTCCTTCCCCCCACGAAGCAGAGCTGCACGGTTCGGCCCCTATGGCAGGTAGCACCTCTCCAGACGCGCCTTGGGAGCTGGCTTGTCGGATACCCAAACGCAGAGATCGTTGTTCAGGTTGGGACAAGGGAACATATGGCATCACTAGGGCCACCTGATACCCACTGATGATAAGTAGCATCTAGGAGGGGACCCACCAAGAATCACAGCCTCTTGGGCCACTAAGGCCAAACAGAATTGTGTCAGGCACCTTCACGGTCCACTTCCCCTCTGCCTTTCTTTCTGTCCCCTTTCTGAGTAAGATAGCTGACCTCACCAAGTTTCTCTTTGACAAGCTCCTGCCCACCTTCCGAGTGAGGGGTAGGGAAGGGACTTGGAAACCAGATCTTCCCTGTGCCCATGGCATCAACACCCAAGATGAGGAACCAAGTCATAGGACTTGACGTGCGGGGGAACAGCGGGGGCAGGGGGGGTAAGAAGTCACACGTAAGCCTGGAGCAGCCAGAGGGGATCCTGCGGCGGCAGCGGGGGCTGGCTGGCTGGGATAGGGCACACTTGTTTATCACGAGGAGGACACACAGCATGAGGGTGTCCCTCCAGGGTTAGGAAGGCAAGGACATACCTGGGAAGGCAGAGGAGGGTCAGTGGGAGTGAGGAGAAAGAGCATGAAGGATGGTCATGAAAGAGCCTTAAGGGCCAGTGACTTGGGTCTCAGGGCACTTCCTAACTGTGTGATCTTAGGACAGTCACTTAACCTCTCTGAGCCTCATTTTCTTCACCTGTGAAATGGACACAGTAAGAATACCTCCTTCACAGGGTTGAGAGCTAAGTGGTCAGACTATGGTGGAACAGTAAATACTAGCCGCTTGGCCTCGGGCTGGCTTTCAGTGGGTCTCACCGGAGCAGAGCAGCGGGGTGGGGTCATCCAGGAAGGCATCGCTGTCAGCTCGGGAGTCCTGGAACCTCCAGTTGGTCCGGTTCATTTTGCCAGGGAGTCCTCGCAGACTCTTCCTATGCCAGGTCCTGCGGGTCGCAGGACAGGTGCCCTCCTCTAGCTGGAAACAGAGTCTCTCAGAGGCGCTTAGCAGCAGCTAGCAGACACGGAACCCCAGGGAACTGGCCCCTCTCTTCTCCACCCTTCTCAGTCCTCCACGGGAGCCTGCGGGGTGGGGCGGGTGTTAGCCTCTCACCACTGGAGGGGAGGGCCTCAAAAAGCATTGCGGGAGCATTTCACGTGGCCTGGGGTGGACGCCCCAGCCCCTCTCCATCACGTCACCCTCTGATCTACTAGGATGTGAATTTACCTCTATCGTTGATTTGTGTTTGGACGACTGTCCGTCTCTCATCACGAGAACACAAGCTCTGCAAGAACAGACACTTACTGTTTTCATCACCCCTCCATCCCCGGGGCCTCGCCCTGTGCCTGCGCACCCAACAGCTTCCATATGTAGCTGCTGAACGAACACACGACAGCCGAAGACTGCTTTCCAGCACCCCGGCCAGGGTCACGCAGCCTCTGTCAATCGGGGTCGTGACGAGCCCACCACAGGCTTTCAAATCCCTTCGTTGATGGCAGATCTTTATCCTTTGAAAAGGAAGTTGATTTGAAACAGCCCAAAGTCCCTCTGAACCAACCAAACCGTGTGATGAAGTGGCGATGGAGTGTGACAAAGAACGTGATAAGGCGGGTGATGCCGAGTTTGGAAATAGGGGAGCTGTGCCTACCACACACCGAGGGCGGTGTCCTGGAGGCACCTGCTGGAGGACGTCCTTCCTGGGCGTGGCGGGGGGGAGTCAGGGAGATGCAGCCCACCAGGCGCCAACACAGGCACTAACCCCCGTTCAGGGTGTGAGACGAGGATAGAGGTATGTTTAAGACCAAGTAAAAGAGAATCTGTCCCCTTCTGTCCTCCCACCCACCACCACATCCCCCCAAAAAGATCTGCAGAAGCAGATAGGAAATCCCCTAATGAGGCAACAGTTGGAACCAAGAGCCCAGGTGACGTGGATGAGTCACTCAGCCTGCCTGGACTCAGTTTTCCTATCTGTGAAATGGGGCAAGGGTGACAAGAATAAGGCACCACTACAAAAATAGCTAGTTCTTGTCACAAATGCATGTCCTTGCCCCCTTCTAGTGTCCCCCCCTCACGTGGCTCCTTGCACCTTGTACCTTTCTTCTAATAGCCTTACTAGTCAAGGACTACTAAGGACTCTTCTTTGGAGAATAGCCTTTCTAAGTGTTAGGAATTGTTTTATTTTTAATTTTGGAGGGAGGAGGGAACATCATAATCTTTTTAGTTTGGAGGTTCTAAAAGTCTTTTGTCTATTTATTTATTTATTGGTTAAAAGGTTTTGTTTTTTTAAGGGCGCCTGGGTGGCTCAGTTGTTAAGCATCTGCCTTCGGCTCAGGGCGTGATCCCGGGGTCCTGGGATCGAGCCCCACATCAGGCTCATACACTGGGAGCCTGCTTCTTCGTCTCCCACTCCCCCTGCTTGTGTTCCCTCTCTTGCTGGCTGTCTCTCTCTCTCTGTCAAATAAATAAAATAAAATCTTAAAAAAAAAAGGTTTTGTTTTTTTAGGGAGCAGTCATATCATTCAGAATTTAAAAGGTGCAAAAGGATAGCCTGAAAAGCTGCTTTCCCATCCTTCACCCCAGTTAGCTTGTTCCCGTCCCCGGAGGCAACCAGCGTTTCCAGTCTAGAATACACCTTGTGTATACATAAGCAAACACATAGACACACAGACGTACAGACACGCACGTGCAAAATAGTTTTTTCCCTCCAGGTGATAGCATCCTGTATACATTGTTCTGCCTCATGCTGTTTCACTTAATATATCTTGGAGTTAACTTATTATCAACACATACAGAACTTTCTCTTTCTTTCAGCTGCTGAGTGTTCTGTTCCATGGATGCCCACCATTTATTTAACTGGTCTCCTAGTAGTAGACATCCAGATAATTTCCAATTTTTGCTCCTCAAACGACGGCACAGTTATCAAACATGCTCAAACATCATTTTGCACACATATAAATATATGTGTAGAGTGAGGGGACGGCTATTAAAGTAGATTTGCAATCTAAATTTTAAGGAGTCAGTGTTACTTTTAAAAAATCCAAAATGTAGTGTTTCCCAATTGATTACCCATATTATTAACCGGATCTCACTCTACATGACCTGTGGCTGTCCCCCCAAATCAAAATGCTCCTCCAAGAACAGAGATCTGGGGCCCCTGAGAGTATTCAACAGAACCGCCAGCACCTCTCGAGGAATGTCCCCCGAAGAATCCAAACGCCGTCAGCATCTGTAACATCACCAGAATAAGTGGGGCATTCCCCGGGCTACTGCCATGGTGGTGGGTACTCCTCAATGTCACTGCTATTTCCAAGTACTTTGAACAAGATTTACTGAGTCATAAGGATAGTTTGCTTAAAACCCAGGCTATAAGGATGAAAGAAGATGGCCTTGCCATCAAGAAACCAATGGTATGAAGCGGCAGGCTGTTCTCAAAGTGTGGTCCGGGGAAAACCTGGGGGTTCCAGAGATCTTTTCAGAGGGTTGGTGAGGTCAAAGCTATATCCAGTACTAAGATGCTAGTTGCCTTTTTCACTCTCAATCTTTCTCAAGTGTACAGAGTACTTTGTACTCAAGTGGACTTTGGAGATTTTCAAAGGCTACATGCCGTGTGACAGGGCAACAGACTGAATGCAGAGACAGATCTGAGAATTAGGCCCCATTTCTCAAGCCAGATAGTAATAATGAGGTTGGCAAAAAAATGTAAATCAATGCCTCTCTTCTCACTACATTTTTCATGTTTTGGAAAATATGGTTATTTTTCATAAAACTATGTTATTTATGTTAGTACAAAATGCTTTTAGTATTATTTTTTAATTAAATACTTAAAAATGTTCTTGGATTTCATCTCTAAAATGGTAAATATAAGCAGATATAACCCGCATAAACAATAGGTCTTTGAATTCCTTGACAATGTTTAAGAATGTAAAGGGACCCTGAGACCAAAAAGTTGGAGAACTTCTGGTCTGGGGGCTCACAGGGTTTCTTCACCAGAGAGTGGGAGAGGGGCATTTCTGCAAGGGGTGAAGCCACAAGCCGCAGGAGAAACAGACATGGCTGTTCTCCAACGGCAGTGTATGTCAAGGACACAATCTCCTGAAAGAGAAAACTCTCCAGGGCCTCCTGGCTGGCAATGCGACAGTTGTGTAGATGGCTCTGCCAGAGGGGGTAGAGCCCAGGTGTGGGGGAAACAGGGCTCTGAAGTCAGGGAAGCCTGGAGAGGAAGAGGAAGCACATGCAGGCTAAGCGGCTGACTGCCTCCCACTGAAATTCCCAGGGTCACCTGCCCTGCCCCGAACCCCTCGTCGCTGGCTGCTGGTGCCTGAAATTCCAAGGCAGTGTTTCATTCCCGTAGTCAATAGGCAAATTCACTCCAAAACAACACCAAGTGTCATTCGAGATGACACAAAAATGTAAATAACTTTATGGTTATTTAGATGGATTAGAGGTTGCACTTTTATTAATAAAACAATGGCAGAAGTGGGGTGGTTGAGTGCGAGGGCATGGGCATGGAGTAATATAGGAGACCAAAAAATATTACATAAATAAACCATAAGAGCCACGCCTGGACTCAGGATGGCCAGGGGCCACCAACAGAAGGACTTGATCAAGCTAATTCCGGGAGAAGTTAAGGAGGAATTGGACATAGCCCTGGCTCAGAGTGCGATCCCAGCTCCCCCTCCCACCCCAGGGAAGATAGCCGGTGACTCCAACAGCTGTAACAGGTGTGGGGTCAGTGTTAACATGAGGTACAAACAAATGGCTCTTGGATCAGAGAGGCAGGACAGGTCATTTCCAGCTTGGGTGAAAAGGCAAGGCTGGCGTGGGCCCGGGGGAGGCGGCATTCGTGCTGGTGCTGGACAATGGGAAGATAACTGGGCAGTGCTGGGACCAGGACATGCCAGGGTGCGAGAAGCAAAGTCGGGCCGCTGGAACGCGCCGTCACGTTTCCCTCAGTGAATATCTGAAATAATTGAAAAGAGAAAGTGCGCTGGACACCCGAGGATGAAGGGAAGCTGTCGCCTAGGATAGAGGAAGGAAGGAGGGACAGAACCTGGGAGGACGGGGTGCAGGAAAGACCATTCACAATCTAGACTTCAGGAGCCCTGCGCCGACGGAGATCACGTCTGACTTGATTTACTACCCGGAGATGAGACCAGCGCCTGGAACGGAGCAGGCCACAGGAAGTGCTTGATGAAGGGACGCAAGGTTGGACACACTCCTTCCCCCCAGGCTGGCCACAGATGTGCTGCTGTCATCAAACGGGGTCAGCAGAGCCGACAGGGGCTGGAGAGGAGGAAGATATTTAAGCAAGCTTCCTCCTGCCTTCCTCTGAAGTAAATATTCTCACCATTTCTGGGACTTTAACTGTTTTTTTCTGGTTGTTTTTGCAAAATTTCATTTCTCAGAATAGAAACCCTGTGTGCTCTTGAGGTCTGTGACAAGGCCATTTATTGGTTGGAGGGTGCTTTAAAGACCATCTTTAGGCTTTCAGTTTGCACCGTGGCTTCTTCGCAAGCCTCAAACAATTGCCTTAACATTCACTTCCTAAGAAAATCAGAATGTCAGCCTCTTGGCTGATATTACCTACTCTCATTTGTAGCTGGGGTGACTAAGGATTCCTAGGGAGTGGTGAGGAAATTGCCCAAGGTCACAGCAAACAGCGTGACTGGCATCCAAACACAGGTCTCACTGTCTCGTAGCCTCTCCTGCAGGTTGTTTGTATGCATGTGGGAGCGTTATATTACCTGGAATGGCCACATAAAAGTGAAGGGCAGTTGTTCAGGTTGTGTATTGCTCAAGGGCATGGCATCTAAGAGAACTATCTGCATCATAAACATCATTATTATTTTGAATTTTTTTCACATTTTTATTTAACTGCTGATTCCAAAGATAGGTGGTTTATTTTTTTTTTCCTAATTTATGTATACTTGCGAGAGAGAGCACAGGGGAAGAGGCAGAGGGAGAGGGAGAATTTCAACCAGACTCTGCACGGAGCACAGAGCCCAATGCAGCAATCCATCTCACGACCCTGAGATCACGACCTGAGCGGAAATGAAGAATCCACCGCTCAACTGACTGCACCACCCAGGAACCCCAAGTGGTTTATATTCTTATTAATTTTCTGGCAGATAACTACAACAACAAAGTCTTATCTAACCAAATCCATTTATTATAAGTTTCTGACACACGGAAATAAAAAGACCTTTTCTAACAGTGTTGACATTTACTTGCTTCACAAGGTGAAGCAGAACAGGCTGACGAGGACCTCTCTGATTTAAGGCATCGACACTGATTTAAGGCTTCCCAACGAGGAGCTGCTTTTCCAATGGCTCTTCTGATTTTTATCTAAATTTTTTTTTAAATCCTGTATTAGTTTTGGTGCATCGGGTAAATTTGAAATCTTATTAAAATTCGTGCGGCTGTCTGAATGGTAGCTCGGAGTTCCGAATGATAATCTATCAGATTTCCATTATGCCATAACTCACATTTATAGCAATTAATGCTCATTTACCATTATGTCTCCATAAAATAATTATTCTAATTATGATTTTAATATTTCATTGTTTACATTAGTATCTTGATTTTTAATATTAATTATTGTATATTGGAGGTGTCTATATAATGGACTGCTAATTAAAGCCCAGCTATTTTTTATGGGTTGTTAAAGGAAATTTCTTCAAGATAAAAATTAACTGTAGTTAGGAGCGTCTGGTGGCACAGCGGTTGGGCGTCTGCCTTCAGCTCAGGGCATGATCCGGTGTTACGGGATCGAGCCCCACATCAGGCTCCTCCGATATGAGCCTGCTTCTTCCTCTCCCACTGCCCCTGCTTGTGTTCCCTCTCTAGCTGGCTGTCTCTATCTCTGTCAAATAAATAAAATCTTAAAAAAAAAATTAACTGTAGTTAAATTTCATAGCTTGCTACATACTATTTCTTAAAGTCACAAATACCAAAATAAACTACTAGGTTCATATGCTGCTTCTCCTAAGATATTGGAGTGGAAAAAAAAAAGGTATTGAATGATAAACAGAAAATAAAAAGCTGCCTATAGAAGAAAGGAAATTACTTGAATTGTTGAATAAATATGGGGCGAAAGAGGTCAAAGGCAAAAAAAAATAACAATAAAAGAGCACCATGCCGTTGGTTACATGAATCTGTCCCAGAAATGTGAGCAGAATGTGAATTTACCTTTTAGTGCCATTGTCAACCATAACAGATGGATTGCAAGAAAAATTAGAAAAAAATGCAGAGAGCCCAAACACATGGCATGGAGTTTGAATATGAATCTAAAGAAATCGTAGCCTGTTGACATTGATAACAACTTCTCCAAAATAGAAAGTTCTAGAAAAAGGAAAGAGGAGACTCATCTAAGACCAACCACATCTTGTCAATCCTTGCACGCTGCCCTATTACCCAGTCTCCGGCCCTGAACCCAGGCTCGGAATGTGTCTGGACAAAGGCATGCAAACGGCCAGATGCAAACATCTATAAAAGAAGTTCTAGCTCAGTCATAACCGAAGCAGTTAAATTAAAACCACGTAAAATCTTTTTTTTTTTTTTTAAAGAAGGAAAATGCTCAGTCCTGGCAAATGTTCTGGGGATGGGCACTCTGGCAGGAAGTCAATTGTTAGAATCTTTGTGAAGGGAAATTCACTGGAGTATATCAAAAGGCCCTCCGATGACCCTACTTCTTTGGCCCAGCAACTTCACTTAGAGGAATTTATCCCGAGGAAATAGCCAAGGATGTGGATAGTTAAAAAGAAAACCACAGACCCAAAATAGTGTCCCTGAGGCCAAGTCACCAAACCGGGACTTAAAGCCTATTCTAACTGCAGTTTCAACCTCCCCCAGAAATCTAGACTTAACTGGTCAGGACCAATCAGACAATCTGTCACATAGGCTCTCTCCATCCCCCAAAGGAAGATCAGCTAATCTACCTGTTAATACCCTTTTGTCCCCAAATGAAAGTGACCTCTCCTAAAATCATTTTTTTTCTGTTTATGACTTCCTTGTCCTGCCTTTAAAGGCCTCTCCCTTTCTGTAGCACTTTGGAGCTCACCTGTACTTGCTAGATGGGATGCTGCCCAGTTTATGAATCACTGAATGAAGCTAATTATATCTTCAAATGTACTCAGTTGAATTGGCAGGGGGAGGAAGGGGGAGAGAGCGGGAGGGAGGGGCAGAAGGAGAAGAAGAGAATCTTATGCAGACTCCACGACACTTCCCCAAGCAGGACACGATCTCACGACCCTGAGATCATGATCTGAGCCGAAATCAAGAGTTGGACGCTTAACTGACTGAGCCACCCAGGCACCGCTTGAATTTTTTTAACAGTATGCAAGCATTTGGGTGTCAGACTATGACTCGTAAGTCGTCTACAACAGCAGTGGTTGAAAAACATCTTTAATACGGAGAAGTGGTGGATTGTAGGATATCCATGAAGTGAAATAACACTTGACCATTAAAGTGATCTATGGAAACACATTTATTGATGGGGGAAGATGCTCATACCCTATCGTCAAGTCAGTAAAAGACAGATAACACAGCAGAACGTCAAATATGCTCCACTACTAGAAATACGCCAGATGCCTGTGTGTCTGTGTATGTGGGCGCTGTGTATCCTTTTCCCCCACTTGGCGATAGAGTATGGCCATCTCTCCACGTGCACATCAGGGTAAAGTAAATACCCAAATGTTAGTAAAAATTATCTTGGGGTGGTGGGATTCCTGGTGAGTTTCACATTCTTTCTTACTTCTCTGTTTTCTGATTCTTCTGCAGTGAGCATTTACCGTGTTAAAAGAGAGCGAGAAAGAGGAGAGGAGAAAAAAAGAGAGTGAGGGAGGGCAGGGTGGGGAGAGAGCTGGCCTCCCTCCTCAGGTGGAGACGAAGGGGCAGTGGTCCTCAAAGAAAGGAGGGCATAGGAATTAGGAGAGCCAGCCAGCATGAGGGGCCTGAGTCGAGAACCCTAAGAGGCCAGTTCTGATGCAACGGGAGCGTTGGAAAGGGAAGGTCGTTTTTAACAAGAGGTGTTCAGAGGCGAGTGCAATTGCCAAAAGCAGCCTGGGCATAACTGAAGCTGCCTGTGAACCCAGCGCCTGGAGGGGGAAAAAGAGTTCTCACGACGGTCAAGTTTCTCTCTACACCCCCTGGGTTTCCCCTTCTGTTTACAGAGCATCTCCCCTTCTTGCCTCTGAATGTACTTGCCGCTCTGACCTCTTTCTACTCCCTCCTGCTTCTCGTGTGGGTCAGTGAAACAGTTTCGCCGTGAACCCGGGCTGCTTGTTTTTGTTTGATTGGTTTTTTGCCACAAATCGATTTTGACCGTGATGAGCAAGGGTTGGACCATCTCCACGTTCCTGAGATCCTATTTTAAAACACATTTCGGTAAATGTCACCTTAATCTGGTGTTCCCAGCGCCTGAGCCTCGTTGGAGTCACTTTATATTTAGCTCGTTTTGAACTTCAAAGCCGCCTGCAGACCAGATGTTAAATAAATATTTGTCGTAAAGTAAGAAGGCGGCTGTGAAAGAGAGAGCAGGAAGGCATGGCTGAGGCTCGGGAAAAATCTACTGGCTGGACCAAGGACTGCCTGGTCTAGTCCCAGATCCTCCCGTCTCCCACCCTCGGTCTGACCTGCCCCTCCATCACCACCAGACACGACATGCCAGCCGGTTTTCCTTGGTCTTTCACTACGTGCCACTAGTAGGAAGGACTTGCGGGATCGCCCGGAGGGAGAAGCATCCTACCTCATCCCTCTGAAGCTTCCAGCTGCGCCCAGAGCACCATCAGCCTCAGGGAAAGCACCAACCACCACCACCCTCGCCTGCACTGTGCTCCTTCCACTCCCCCTTCTCCCTTCCCTCTCTCAGGGTACCCAGGATACCCAGGGCAGCACTGCCAAGGCTGCTCGGTCAGGATCTCAAGACTTGCTTCTAAACGGGAATGTCACTTTGCGCTGCTGAACGCACATGAGCGCACCACACTCTCTTCTGTGGTTCAGAGGATACAGGGCGCTTCCAGCAGCTTTAGGAGAGCCGGCGAGAGGCCCGAGAATGGCAAATCAGCAAAGGGCTGGCTCCTCACCGCATCCTGTTTATTCAGCATCTATGGAGTGCCTACTGTGTGCTCTCTGCCTTGGAAGGCTCTCGACCCAGTTAAAAGCACACATAAATTTCCCTCGGCAGTTTCTGAAAGTAACACACTGTTCCCTGGGATAATGACACGTCCTAATAGCCATGTTAATAGTAAGCCTTTTTGGGGTGCCTGGGTGGCTCAGTCTGCCTCCAGCTCAGGGAGTGATCCCAGGGTCCTGGGATCGAGCCCAGCATCGGGCTGCCTGCTCCGCTGGGAGCCTGCTTCTTCCTCTCCCACTCCCCCTGCTTGTGTTCCCTCTCACTCTGGCTGTCTCTCTGTCAAATAAATAAATAAATAAAATATTGTTTTAAAAAATAGTAAGCCTTGTCATTTTTCTTTTGGGTTTTTTTTTTTCCCAGATGTAGTCCCTGTTTCTGAAGGTTTTGATCTTTTAGGGAGATATAGATAACAAGCTTTAGCAAAGCAGAACGTCATTGTCTTTTTCTTCCCATCAAAGCTGCTGCCTGCAAGGTTAGCTTGGCCTACAGTTTCTTTTCCTACGGATTTTCACAGAAAAAGAAATTAATTTGAAAGTAACATGTATCTTGATGATCTCCATTGTTGACGTGTTGAAAGATCTTCAAAAAAGCTTGTTTTCCAGAAGTAACTTAACAGGGCTTTTGTTCATATGAAATGTTTCCCTCCTTTTATTTGCAGCTACCCAGTTTTGAGCAAGGGTCCTTGGTTAGTAGTCACGGAATGTGTTGAACGACAGGAACTTGCTGTTATTTAGCACATTCAAGAAAAAAACAGTTTTTCAAAACCCCAAATAGCCAACGCAATCTTGAGAAAGAAGAATGAAGCTGAAGGTATCACGATTCCAAGCTCCAAGATACACTACCAAGCTGTAGCAATCAAAACAGTATGGGACTGGCACAAAAGTAGACAATGGAACAGAATGCAGAGCCCAGGAATAAACCACTGTTCACATGGTCATTAATCTATGACAAAGGAGGCAAGAATATACAATGGGAAAGTCTCTTCCTCAACAAGTGATACTGGAAAAACTGGACAGCAACATGCAAAAGAATGAAACTGGACCACTTTCTTGCACCACACACAAAAATAAGCTCAAAATGGATTAAAGACCTAAATGTGAGACCTGAAACCACAAAACTCCTAGAAGAAAACATAGGCAATAATTTCTTTGACATCAGCTATAGGGACATTTTTCCAGATATGTCTCTTCGGGCAAGAAAAAAAAAAGCAAAAATAAACTATTGGGACTACACCAAAATTAAAAGCTTTTGCAAAGCAAAAACAACCTACTGAATGGGAGAAGATATTTGCAAATGATATATCTGATAAGGGGGCTAACATCTAAAATATATAAAGAACTTATACAATTCAACAGCAAAAAAAAGAAAGAAAGAAAGAAAGAAAGAAAGAAAGAAAGAAAGAAAGAGAAAGAAAGAAAGAAAGAAAGAAAGAAAGAAAGAAAGAAAGAAAGAAAGAAAAGAGAAAGAAAGAATCTGATTAAAAATGGGCAGAGGACTTGAATAGACATTTTTTAAAGGAAACATGCAGGTGGCCAACAGACACGTGAAAAGATGCTTAAGATCACTCATCATCAGGGGCGCCTGGGTGGCTCAGTCATTAAGCATCTGCATTCAGCTGAGGGCGTGATCCCAGGGTCCTGGGATCGAGCCCTGCATTGGGCTCCCTGCTCCGCTGGGAGCCTGCTTCTTTCTCTCCCACTCCCTCTCCTTGTGTTCCCTCTCTCACTGGCTGTGTCTCTCTCTGTCAAATAAATAAATAAAATCTTTTTTAAAAATCACTCATCATCAGGGAAATGCAAATCAAAACCACAATGAGATACCACCTCACACTCGTCGGAATGGCTAGAATCAAAACGACAAGAAACAGCAAGTGTTGGCAAGGATGTGGCAAAAAGGGAACATCTGAGCACTGTTGGTGGGAAAGCAAACTGGGGCAGCCACTGCAGAAAACAGAATGGAGGTTTCTCAAAAAGTTAAAAGGAGAAATATCTTATGATTCGGTAATTCCACTACTGGGTTTTTGCCCAAAGAAAATGAAAACAGTATATGAAAAAGATAAATGAACCCTATGTTTAATGCAGGATTTACAGTAGCAAAGATATGGAAGCAAGCCAAGCGTGCACCACAGATGAAGGGCTAAAACAGAGGTGTGTATAAATACAGCGGAATATTACTCAGCCGTAAGAAATGAGATCTTGCCATTTGCAACAACAGGGATGAACCCAGAGGGTATAACAGTAAGAAAAATAAGTCAGAAAGAGAAAAATACCATATGATTTCACTCAGATGTGGAATTTAAAAAACAAAGCAAAGGAACAAAGAAAAAAAAGATATAAAAAAATAGATTCTTAAATACAGAGAACAAATGGGTGGTTGCCGAAGGGAAGGTGGGTGGGGGGATGGGCGAAATAGGAGAAGGGGATTATGGGGTACAAACCTGCAGTTACAAAATAAGTCACAGAGAGGAAAGTACAGCAGAGGAACTATCGTCAGTAAGATTGTAATAATGTTGTTTGCTGCCAGCCGGTGACTCTGTTTAGCATGGAGCAGTGTATAGAGCTGTTGATCACTCTGCTGTACACCTGAAACTAATATAACTGTGCGTTAATCACACTTCGGTAAAAAACATTCCATATCAGGTGGTAATATTCCTCACACGTGAGAATAAAATAAATGTATTTTCAGATAAATAAAAGCTAGCAGAGCTCATTGCCTGAAATGTAAGGGAAATGATACAAGATAGAATTCAGTAAAAACGGGCCAACCAAGAATGTTACAGAGTGTGTATATAAATAGAAACACAACTTTAAAATGATGCCAAATGCTCAATAGCACACAGACCATGATCTCGTACAATTCAATGAATGAAATTAATAACAAAGAAGAAACAGGTTTTCAAAACCTTACTAACAGTTCCGTCTGTCCCTTTTCCCCCCACCACGGCTTTGAGCCCAGAACCAAGTTCTGAAGGGATTTAGATTAAGGGTATATTCCCTGAGCCATTTCTTTAAACCTCAAGGCCTCAAAAACTGACAGCAAATTAATGTACGGCTCTACCAAGTGGGAGAGAGAAAAATCACTCTTCATCCTGAAATCCATTTAGAACTAACTACTTGCAGGACGCTTAGATTGACCCTCCAGAGACTGGTGACAAGAAACGGCAAACCATCTGGAAAATGAATCTTCATAGGCCTTGTCCTCAGCAATCAGTGCACATTGGATCAGAAGGTTCGAGCTGGGCCTGAGCTGGGGATGGGGTTGCTTCAGGGGCCTAACTGCCTACAAGAGACAGATCAGAGCTGCGGCCAGAAGAGCCCCAGCACTTTCCCTGCTCTCTACATTCAACTTCGGCAAGGGAACAGGCTGTCAGAGTCCTAAAGACAGCACTCCTCGGGGAGTCCCAGCTTTGACGGTGCTCTTCTAAAACGGCTTTTCAGGGAAGATTAATAAGCAGGCTTATGAAGAGACTTGGCATTCCTCTCCCATCCGCTAAACAGAGAATGAGGATTTCTGGTCATTAGAGCAATGATACCAGATCGAAATTTCCAAGGCATGCAGCAGTATGTACGAAACAGTTCTGGAAAACATGAACTGCATGGCAGTCGCCAAAAGCCCCCTGATCCTTGAAAATGAACTTGAGGTCTCCTGCCTGCACACATAACATGGAGTCCCTTATCTGGAATTTGGTTTCCAGTACATCAACAGAAATCTCAACATAAAGAAATAACAGTTTCTCGCAGTGTAAAAAAAAAAAAAAAAAATTTCTTAATTTAGAAAAAAATTTCTCAACTTTAGGTGTAAGCCATTAGGGATTAAGCAACAAGAGCAGCCTCATTTGGTTTCCCCAGCCAGCGGGTTTGGAATCACAAACGGTAAAGGTCCTCTTTGTTTTCAGAGATGGAAGCCATGCATCCTAGGCCACTTAATTACATTGGGGCCATGCCAGATCTAGAATGTTCCTGGGTGTTCTGAGAACCAGCCCTGGGCTTGTTCCTTGCACAATCTAGAAATCAGTGATAAAGAATAAATCATCCAGGGTCTCCCTAATGACTTCCTTCCGTGAGCAGGCATAATAGGGCCTACAAATAAGTGGGGGAACCCCTGTGGACTCTATTTCAAATATAAGCAAATGAAGCTACATGCTAGGAGTAGGGGGAAAATTTGCCTTCTGAGCTGGGCACGTCGGGTTTCGAGTCCTGACCCTGTGCTTCTTTCTAGGTGGGTGATCTTGAACAAGTTATCAGAGCTCTCTGAGCCTCAGTTTCTTTGACTGAAAAAAATATATAATGCCTACCTCGCAGTGCTGTCATGAAAATAAATCTAAAGGAGAAAACATTTGTGAAGCTGGTGCTTAATAAAAGTTAGTTCCCCTCCTACTTGCTGCCACCCGAATTCCTTTATCCTAGAACAAAGGGTATGATTATAGATTACATGGTATGAGCAACACATTTGCTAGGGTGTAATCAGTGATTTGACAAGTATAAAATACACAGGAGACCTTACTCTGGCCTATAAAAGATTCTGAGGCCTTTATATGCCCAGGGCGAAGGGCATCTCTAGTCTGATCAGAGAGCTGAGAAAGAGAGAAGTGGTAGGACAAAAGTCAGGGCAATAGAGACCAGACATGTCCAAGGGAAATGTAACACAAGTCACACATGAATTCAAAATGCTGTGGTAGCCACGTTTTAAAAAGCAAAAAGAAACAGAGGACATTAATCTTAATAATATATTTTATTTAACCCAATATATCCAAAAAAATTACTGTTTCAACCTGTACTGATATAAAAATTATTGGGATATTTTTGTTCCATTTTCCTATCGAGTCCTCGAGATCAGTACGCACTTCACGCCTGCAACATATCTCAACTCGAACTAGCCACATTCCAGGTATTCACTGTATTGGAGCCGGCAGGTGTAGACAAATCCCCAGGTGCCAACCGCTGTGCTGGGTTTCAGAGGACCAAACTGTCTACACTAGGGCATGGCTGCTGCCTTCAAGGTGCTCACTGTCTGGTTTGGGATCTAGGACACAGATCTGTCCATACGTCTGTCCCAACAATACACATTTGCCTATGGGTTCCCAGCCTGCTCCTCATAAAGCACGAAGCCCGCAGCTCAACCGTTTTCCTATAAGCCTTTAGACGACCCCACCCCCAAGGACAGAATACCTCTCCATTATCCGCATACACCGCTGTTAGCTTACGCATCCGAGGAGGGGATTGAGGGTGTATTACAGCACCCTAGGGAGCAGCGTAAGGAAAGGGGGGAACCTCGCTCTAATCCCTTTAAGCTGCAGAATGTCCACTCTACAACGGGTGTACCCGGATTCCAGACTAGTAGGAAAGAAACTGAAAGCGAACTCTGAGCGCTCCATGGAACCACTTACCTGACTCCGGGAAGCCCAGCATCAGCAGCCACAGGATCCCTCCATCTTGAAGAGGCAGCTGCTCTCACTGTGGCTGCTCTCCGCCCTACCCCGTCCTCTCTCCCCTGCCCCTCCCTTGAGAGCCTCTTCATTTCCTCCACTGCCTGGCTGGGCTCAGAGGGAGACTCACACCCCCGAAATCAGAAGCCAGGGGCTGATGCAGCTTGCAGAGCAATCTTCGTGCTGTGCAGGTGTGGGCCTGAGCAAAACCACAAACTGAGATTTGCTTTAGATTCCCTAGCATTTTTTTTTTTTTTGGAAACACTTTCTCCCTTTCCGCTTCTCCACCCCTGCCCACACCCTGAGGTCCTTCTTTATTCCTACTGAGACCAGGCGTCTGGCTGGCTCAGTCTGAAGACCATGGCACCCCTGATCTCAGGGTTGTGAGTTTGAGCCCCACATTGGGTGTAGAGATTACTAAAAATAAATAAACTTCGGGGCGCCAGGGTGGCTCAGTTGTTGGGCGTCTGCCTTCAGCCCAGGGCGTGATCCCGGAGTTCTGGGATTGAGCCCCACATAGGGCTCCCTGCACCGCTGGGAGGCTGCTTCTTTCTCTCCCACTCCCCCTGCTTGTGTTCCCTCTCTCACTGGCTGTCTCTCTCACTTTGTCAAATAAATAAATAAAAATCTTCAATAAATAAATAAATAAACTTAAAAAAAAAAACCCCTACCATTCCTCCTGAGAAACTAATTCATACTAAGGAGTTAGTGACTCCATGAGCCTTCTTTCCGGGTTATTTGCATTTTTAAAAGCCCAAATAAATAGCTAAGATTTATGGAGAGCTTGCCAGGTGCTAGGCACTAGGCTGAGAGGCCTCGCTCTAGGGGGAAGTGGACAATGGTGGAATTCCGAGCAGGGCGACACCAGATGGAACAGAGGTATCCTTTAAAAGCATACTCTGCGGGCAACTCCTCTGGAACCTTACCTATGGGAACGGTCACTGGAGGATTAAAATGCCTGTGCTATTTTCTTCTTTAACTTTTAGATTTTAGAGCCATCTTCGTTATTATGGATTGGGAGATAGAAGGATTAAGTTGGCTTGTTTTCCTTCAGTCGCCTATTTAAAAAATATTTGACTGCCTATTCGGAGCCAGCCACTGCTAGGTGCTGGGGATACAGCACTGACCCAACTACCAGAGCTCTGCTCTCAGGGAGCTCACAACATAGTGGGGACACAGGTGAGAAACACAACCTGCAAAGTGGGCAAGGGAGCGTGATGGAGAAAAACAGAGTCGGGTGGTGGCTTTTCCAATCTAGGGGGCTGCGGGGTCTCTGGGAGCAGGTAATGTGGTTTCCTGCATCCCCACCAGGCTCCTTCCCAGCTTCTTCGGCTCATTCTCCCCCCTCACCCATCCGCAGGCTTCTGAGCACAGTCCCGGGCGTCTCCTCCTCTCCGTCCCAGCACTCTCCCTGGGTGTCCTCAGCCCGTTTCATGGCTTTAAACACTTTCTATATGCCAGTGTCTCCCAAATTTGTATCTTCAGCCTCAACAAGGCTTATGAGAGCACAAGATCCACACACTCAAGCGTCAGCCTGATATCACCCCTGGGAGTGTCTACCACCATCTCAACAGAATGTGTCCAAAACAGACCTTGATTCTCCACCCCCATCAACCTGTGTCTGCTCCCCCGATCCTGTACTCAGTAAAGAACACCACTATCCCTCCCACCAAGAGCTCCTACCCACAGTTTAGGAGTCATTAACTTTTTTTTTTTCATTTAAAATGTTTTTGAATAAGTAATTGTGGTAGGCAGAATAGTGGCCGCAAAGAGGTCCACATTCTAATCCCTGGAATCTGTGACTATGGGGATTACATGGCTAACCTGGATGAAATCAAGGACCTCGAGATGGGGAGATTGTTCTAGATTACCTGGGGGTGACGGGGCTGACTCAAATCACACGAGTGCTTAAAAGATAACTTCCCTGCACTATGGAAGAGTGGTCAGAGGCATACAATCTTGCTGGCTTTGAAGACGGAGGAAGAGGCCACAACCGAAGGAATACAGGCAGCCTCTAGAAGCTGGAAAAGGCAAGGAAACGGATTTTCCTCTAGAGCCTCCAGAGAGGAGGGCAGCCCTGCTGAAACCTTTATTTTAACACAGTGAGACCCAGGTCAATCCTCTCACCTACAGAGCTAAAAGAGAATAAGTGTGTACTGTTAAACCACTGCGTTCATGGTAATTTTCTATAGCAGCAATAGAAAACTAATAAAGGAATATAGTCACCGGAAAACTAAAGAAGTAATAGAGTCAATGACTCGAAATTCAAAAAGTACAAGAGGGTATGCAACAAGCCTCCTCCCCCTGCCCCACCCACCCAGTTCCCTGCCCAGAAAGTGAAGTGCTACCAGGTTCTTGGTACATCCTACCAGAGATATTTTAGGCATATGGAAGCAAATGGGACTATACACCCTCTCCCCCTTTTGTTGTATAGTAATGGTAGCATACTGCACATGCTGTTACACGCTTTTTAACCCAACTATATATACTCGAGATCCTTCTTTGGAGCTTTTTCGTTATTTTGTGATGGTTCCACAGCGTTCCATCGTATAGCTATAACATAATCATTTAGCTAGTCTTCCTGACCCCCTACGTCCAAGCTTTCCCATCGCAAACATTTGATGAATAAATAACCTGGATTCAACAGCTGTTCGCACATGTCTAAGTGTGTGTATGTCTGTGGGACCAATTCCAGGAGTCATTCTTGATCCCTCCTTTCCTTCGTCCCCATCCAATTCAGCCTCAGGGCCTGTGGGTTCTATCTCCGGAACAAATCTAAGCTCACTACGCTTTCCCAGTGTTCCATCCCCACTCCAATCCAATCCACTGTCACCTCCTGCCACCACCCCCCCATCGAACGCATGGGAGAGTTTGGTGTGGAAGGCCCTCCCTTTCCTGTCCTTGTTTCCCACCCTTTGGGCAGGAGACCTCTCTTGGAGCCTTGGATTTCTTGTCTCTGAAAAAAGTTCCGTGAGACTCAGTGTCCCGATATTTTATGTGAGTAAATGAGGGGTGTTTGCCAAGACTTTGAAAACGGGGCTCCGTTTGGAGACTCTCCCATCAGAGAAGTTTGTTAAACCAGAAAGGAAGATCAGACAGGTATCCTGGTGTCCTGGAATAGACCTAATTTTAGCTGCATCTTTAGTATGTGTTTTCCCTCTCGTGGGTTTCCAAGGCATTTCATGGCCTAGGAACGAGACAAGAGTTTTTAGAAACGGAGACAAACAACACTTTACAAAGATCCCGAGATTAAAGTTCTGCCTTTTTTCCTATTCAGCCACGGTCTAAATCCTACCCCGAGGACACTCGCAGAAGTTCCAGGATGGAACTGGCAGGAAAAGATTCAAGAGCACGGTCGGCTGAGTCCCCTGGCACTAGAAGTTTGCAAACGAAAACCCAGAGATAATGAAGGAAAGGCTTGGATTTCTGTCACGATTGCCTAAGTATAATCTATCTTCCCCTTCTAATAAAATTTTAACCGGGTATTTATCGTGCACTCACTGTGCCTCATCCATTTTCACAGATGCTTTTATTAATCTTCCTAACAAACTTGTACAGATAAAAAAAACTAAGGGTCAGAGAGCATTTTCACTTCCTAGAGTCTATTTTTTATTTTTTCATTTCCCAGCCTTTAAATGGTCGAGCCCCTGATCATACAGGAAGAACTAAGGACAGGCAGAAGTCTTGATCGCTTTCCTGAACCGTTGAAAGATACAAAAGGGTGGTCTCCGCAATGTATTTCGGCGAGTTAAAACGTACGGTAACGTTATTGTCTAGACTACAGACGGCAGTGGGAGTTGTAAAAGATCACAGACTCATAGATTCTTTGGGTTTAAGCCCAGTTCCGTCTTCACCAGCTATGTGACCTTGGACAAATTCCTTTACCTCTTTGGGACTATTTACCTCTTGGGGTTGTTGGGAGAATTTCGTGAATAAGGATATTTAAAGCGCTTGGAACGGCGGATGCCATAGAACGAGCACTAGTCCATGTCCGGCACCCGCCCTGGTCCATGTGGTGTAGCCAGGGCCCCAGTATTAAGTGCTTACTGGGTGTCAAGCATTGGGCTGAGTGGCACCTAGAAAGCCCTCACTCCTGAGGATGGGCTCATGGAATTCTCACATCATCCTGCAAGGAAATCCTTTTTCTTTTCTACAGCAGAGCAATCTGATGATTCCCAACAACGCCAACAGCACACTTCCCCCTCAGTGGCAGGACTGGACACCAAATCCTGCTCTGTCTGCTTTCAAAGCCTGGGCTCAGGAACCACCAGAGAAACGGAGCTGTCGGCGTGCAGTCCTGCTCTCTGGCTAGCCCGAGGCATGAGCTGTTCCCCTGCTCACAGGTACCGGGACAGGTGCACAAGCGCACTCGGGCGGCATCCAAGTGAGAAACCGCCCCAGTGCTTGTGTCCTCTGCCAGGTGCACTGCCATCATCTCTGGTCTGAAAGGCATTTTTCTCAGAATATGGTGGACAGTGGTTTTGGAAATGACTCACGCTAACTGAATTCTGGACATGGCAAGATGCTGGAGACGTCGGAGCCTTCTTTTTTCCAGTTGCATGAAAACAAGAGGCTTTGCCAAACCAAAGCAGATCAAGCCACTGGGAAAAGCAAGCCTTGGTGTCAGGAGCTCTCTTTCAGCAACAAGCAAAAAATCACCTTAAATTTTAGTTTTCAGAGTCAACGTCTGGGTCAGAGGTAACTTGCAGAGAGGGGCGGGGGGGGGATTTTTGCACCTGTCAACAGTATAGCAATGATCTTTGCTGAGAGGCTCCTTGAAGGCAACATAGGAAATATTTGCAAAAAAGAAGCAATGATCAGATTCCTCATCACACAGCTCCTCACCACCACCCGTCACCCTGCACACACCCTTCTCTCTTCTTACAATTAAAAAGCCTCAAATTTTCCATCACACAGAAAATTATTTTCTCTCCTCCTTTTCCCCTCTCCTTCCTCCCATCCTCTTCTCTTGGTCTTTCTCTTCCAGGAAGAAATTCTCAAACATCAGACCCTTGAGATCACCCAGTACAGATCATCAACTTTAAAGTCAGGCAAAACCCGGTTTGAATGCCGATTACAGCGCCTCATGCAAGTTGCTTAAACTCTCCGTGCCTCACTTATCTCATCTGTAAAATGCGCTTTAAAATAATACCTACCGGATATGATTGGCATAAAGGTAGAATGAGCTAATGCTCCCAAGGTCCTTAGCTCAGAGCCTGGCACATAGTCTATGCCCTCAAAATGTTCGTTGTTGTTACCCAACCCACCCTCCTCGTGGTAGAGACAAGGAAACTAGATTCAGAGAAAAGTGATTTATCCCAGGTCATATGGCCAGGTAGTAGAAGAGCCACGACTAGCCCCAGGCATCCCAGCCCAGCCTCTTTCTACTGTACCACGCAAAGCAGCGTTGACTTTCCTTCATTCTTCAGCTTCGAGCAGAAACGAGGTTGGGACATTTTCCGGTCAGTCACGTTCATGCTGAGCTGGCAATGTCGCCAGAGGCAGGGCCCAGAGCATCCCGGATTGCTGGCTGCCCCGCCACCAAGAGCCAGCTGAGTGCGACAGAGAAGCAGCTGCTTGTGTCTTACACGGACACACTCCGTCTCTAGAGCCCTGATAAAGCTGATTTCCACAGAGCACTGAGAAACCGTCCTCTTATTATTAATTTATCTTCTCAAGCTGAAGCTCCAAAAACAAGAAGTTGATTGGACGGTGTCACAACAAGAGCTTTCAAATGTTCTGGAAACAGACAAAAAGTCTGCATCTGACCAGCCTCCAATCCACCTCCCTGAGGATCTCTTTCTTTCCAAGGATGCTCTCTCAGTGCTGAAGGACAGGATCATGGCCCATACCATGGCCTGTTTTTGCCCACATGGTACCATTGCACCCCAAATGCTCTTCCCACTCTTTTCTTAAAGGACACACACATACATACACCAACAGGCACATACCCAAGGGCTTTTTTTTTTTTTTTAAAGTAGGCTCCACGCCCAGCATGGAGCCCAATGCAGGGCTTGAACTCATCTGCTCGATCAAGACCTGAGCTGAGATCAAGAGTCAGACACTTAACCAACTGAGTCACTCAGGTGCCCCCAAGGGCTTTTGTTCCCAAACCGTCCACAGCAATATCTGGTTCCAGCATGGGAGGATCCACTAATCTGCAACCAGGGGAGGGGAGCTTCCTGTTGTTTCCAGAGAGAACAGAACCCATTCGTTCTGACAAACGTCTCCCTATTCCTGCCTCTAGCCTGCATCAAACTTTCCAAAACCCAGCCAGACCCTGCGGCTCCACCCAGGCCATCCAGGATGTCCCCGATCCGGTCAAGGGCCAGGTGACCCACAGCTGCACAGACCAACCAGCCCATTTTCCAGTCTGAGCCAGGCAAACCTGCCACTCACGATAAAGAGGGGCCAGGGGGATGTGGGGACTGGCCTGGAAGACAGGCAAGGAGGGAGGGGATCCAGCTAGGTTCGTTTCAACAGTTCAGTAATAATTATGTCATTCTGTGGCAGAAAGTTCTCTGGACTGGGAGTGAGGAGGCTGGGGTCCTAACCCTAGCTCTGCCACTAAAGGAACCACATGCTCCTGGGGCTGTCACTCTGCCTCTCTGTGCCTCAGTGTCCCCATCTGCTGTGTAAGCGGGCTTGCCCTAATGGCAAGAAGAAGTCTCCCAGTGCAACGTTTTTATAGTGAAGATCTTCAGTCGGATGACACATTACGGGTTTTCAAGTACTTCCACATACCGTATTTTGTGTTTTTAATCCTCCTTGAAACTCAACAATGGATGTAGGGTATTTGGCAGATAACAAGCCTAAGGGACCCAGTAGCCGGGCAATTATGGGCCAACCATGACAGAGCAAAATCCCAAACGAATTATCTCAACGTCTGACTTCCTCTGGCTCATGTTGCCCTCCTGGGGTAGACATCCGTCCCCAGTGAAAGGTCAGAGAGAACTGTCAAGCAGGTAAATGTGAAAGAAGATTTGTGCCCTTGGGGTCAGGGCTTCCAGGGTCCAGGCTGTGCCCTAAGTCCCTTTGATGTCCTTTTAAACATTTTTGGAGCCCAAGGCAGCCCTCCACTTAGCTCCAAACTCCAAGTTTGTCTCCAGCTTGGGCTTCTAAGGTGGAAAACAGAGCCCCTGGCAGCAGTTAAGACACTGCCAAGATGGCTGACGAGTCAGAGCAAACCTGGTACTCTGCCTTCACTCCAGAGCCTCGACTGCCCCAAGGTTCAGAGTGTCCCATAAACCTGGACCGTGTCATGGCCAGGGGAAGGTGCTCCTCACCACCACCCTCCATCCTCACTCATGGCAATAAAGCCTGCCCTCTGTTGAGGAAGTGGGATGGCCATAGAGATGGGTTCATAGCAATGGCGAATCATGCTGGGAACTAAGCACTGAGCTCCAGTGCCCCCTACTCCACGGACAAGACTGAGGCTCCTGCTGTCTGTGGACACTGTTAGGCACTGAGTTGTGTCCCCCCAAATTCTTATGTTGAGGTCTTAACCTTAGAATGTGACTGTATGTAGAGATTGGGCCTCTAAAGAGGTAACTATGTTAAAATGGGGTCTTTACTGGGGGCCTCAATCCAATATGACTTTTAAGGAGAGGAGATCAAGACACAGACACACACAGAGGGAAGAGGGAAGGTAGCCATCTCTACACATCAAGGAAAGAGGCTTCAGGAAAAACCAACCCTGTCCGTACCTTCATCTTGGACTTCTAGCCTCCAGAACCCCGAGAAAATACATTTCTGTTAAGCCCCCCAATCTGCGGTGGGTCGTTACGGCAGCCCTAGTGAACTAACCCAGGAACCTTTTCCAGAATCACGAGGACCTGCCCCCCTTCCCCACCCCGCCATGTGCAAGGCTTCCCGCATCCCCCCTGCACAGGGCTGCCTCTGTATTCTCCAAACCTCCTTCCACTCCTCAGCCCTGATTCATCAAGTCCTTGGGAGGCAAAAAACTAGCTCCACAAGCCTGATCTCCCATTTCAGGGCCTTTGAGGAGCACTAGTCTCTGCCTCAAAGTGGACGGAGGGAGGGTCAACTGCCCTCGAGGCTCCTGAGGGAATGAGGAGAGAAGAGGAAACACAGAGAAAACAGCCTGATCAGTATTTTGAGTTAGAATCCTGCCCCACAGGTGACGACTGGCCTTCCACGCCCTGGGAGTCCTCAGCCAGACCACCCATGTAACACGTGCGTGGAGGGGTCCCAGTGTCCAGGGGCACAGTGGTCTCTCAAGCAATGATTACAGGGTTTCTAGGGGTCAGGGGAGAACACCAAAAATTCTGGGAGAAGTTGAACCTGCACCACTGTCTTGCACAGATCCCCAAGTCCCACCCCAGATCCAGGAAGCCCCCACCCCTGCCCCTGCAGGGGGGAAACCGGGGCTGAGGGGAGGAAGGGAAACGCCTTGTCATACACGCTGTGTTTGTTCTGGCCCTGGCTACTGACGCAAGAGGCCTTATCTTTGGGTCCTCAGACTGGGCTGGGCAGGGCAGATCTGAGAGTTAGGGAGAGTTGCCTCCACTGGCCTGTGGGAGAGAAGAAAGGAGAGGGAAGGTAGTGAAAGCAAGGAAGAAGCTGCTGGTTAGGCCCACTATGAAAACACTCATTCTTCTACTGCTGGTGCTCCTGGACTTGGGGCTGGCTCAACAACGGCTCCACAGGTGAGACCAAGCCCCCCGCTCTATGTCCAGCAAGGGCAGCGGCCTGCCCTCAAGCATAGGGCGGCCCTGGGAGAAGAAAGCTGATGGGGAAATGAAGAGGAGAAGACACTGAGGGCTGGGGAAAGCGGCCATCTTGTGTTGGCCTTGACCCCCAGCCCATGACATGCCATCCCTCTGCCCCCACCTGCCCAAGTCCCAGGGCCTGCCTAAGTCCCAGGGAGTGTCTCACATTAGTCAACCTGCAGCTGTGGTTGGGAGCTCAAAGGACCGAGTACTTGCCCAAGGGACTGACCATGGCTGCCCGCAAGAGTCTTTCTAACCCTTTAAATCAGCCCCTTATGAGGTTCGTGCACAACTGCAGACCATTTTCCTGCAAGACCTCAAAGAGCTCATCTCTGAGAGGGAGGCCGATTCAAGTCTAAGGTTCTAAGACTCTTCAGGAGCAGAGGCAAGACTAACAGGCGGTGGGCAGAGAGGGCACTAATTCTGGCCAAACTCTGGCAAGTTCTGGCAACGCTGCTGCCTTGCAGATCTTCTCCTGTGTGCTTTCCCAGTTTACCTCTGGGGAAATGGGGCGGGGCGAGGGATGGGTCTGAGAGAGGGGAGCTGCATCCCGACTCACATGGGGCTTTGTCGTCAGGGTGCCCCTCAGGAGGCATCAGTCCCTCCGGAAGAAGCTGCGGGCACGGGGCCAGCTCTCTGAGTTCTGGAAATCCCAGAATTTGGATATGATCCAGTTCACCGAGTCCTGCACGATGAACCAGGATGCCAACGAGCCCCTCATCAACTACTTGGATGTGAGGCATTCGGGGCAGGGGCTGGGGAAGGGGGAGAGGGGAGGATGGCTTGGCCTCTGGGCGTGGCCAAGTGTCAGGTCAGCAACACTGAAGGCCAATGTGGATTTCTCCTCTAGGATAACCCATAGGGACTGATCCCTTGGGCTCCTGTGGATCTGAATGAGCAAGCCCCAATGTGCCCAAATGTGTGGAGCTCTCTGCAAAAGAAAAGCCATCACAAACAAAAGGGCCCTGCTATGTGTCCTTGGACAAATGATTTAACCGTCACCAGCTTCCCTTCCCTGATTGTAAAACAAAAGCATTACTGCCTCCCCTGCCTTGCTCACAAAGCAATTAAGAGGAATCCTGCAAATGAGAGCTAAGGAAGTAGTAGGGGGTGGGAGACTTGATTTCCCCCCTTGTAGCCCTTTGTCTGCTCTTTCTACCCTCTGTTGCCGCTCCCCAGGCTCTGTAAGCTCCAGTCTGTGTTAGCCCAGGCTCTGGTCCAGAGAGCTCTCCCGAGGCCCCCTGGTGAGCCCCTTCCCCTTTCCCACCACCTACACTCTGCTCCCGTCGCTCTCTCCCCTATAGATGGAATACTTCGGCACCATCTCCATTGGCTCTCCACCTCAGAACTTCACCGTCATCTTCGACACTGGCTCCTCCAACCTCTGGGTCCCCTCCGTGTACTGCACCAGCGCAGCCTGCAGTAAGTAGGGCCAGGATCCCCAGCAGGGAATGGCAGCTGGGGCCTGGCGCTCTGAGGGAGGGGGGCTTGATTTCCAGAAACTGGCCATGCGTGCCACAGCAGCTTCCCCTCTCCACCTCGGAGTCTGCCCTGGGACTGCCTATGGCAGAAACAGGGCTGGGCCAGGGAGAGAGCTAAAATCGGACTGCCATCCAAGCTAGCAACTTTCATACTGACCAGAATTAATAGGAGAAAACTCAGCCACTGAAAATACAAACTCAATACGAATCTTTGAGTACACAATGACTCACTCCCTTTGGAACACCCAAAAGAATGTGGGGGGCAAGTTCCATTCAGATGGCTGTTTCTGGGCCGGTAGGTGGGTTGGGTTCTAGTGCTGACTATTCGCCTGCTTCAAGAGGGCTTGGTGGCCTATCCCAGGATATCAGAGGTGGGGCTGGTGGGGCACTACCCAGGGCTGGGTCCGTTTGGCCAGAGGTAACTCGGGCGTCTTTCTTAGCGTTGGAAAGGGAAGGGCTAAAGAAAGATGTCTTAGTCCATGCTGGATAAGTTCTAGAGACACAGTGTCTCAGAAAACTCCTAGATTGGTGTCTGCAGATTAGGCAAGGAATTGGGAGTCGTTGCCTGGAATGGCATTTGTTTATCCCTGGGTTTCTTCTGAATGCCAGGCTCTGACCCACACGAGTTGGCAGAGACTTTTGCTGGCGCCTAGTACATGACGCTTATCTTGGTGTGCCTCATGACGTCACTGTGGGTGGCCATGTTTGCCCAGGGACGACTAGTTGGTCCCCAAGTAGACCACCATGTGGCTAGAGAAGAAGTACTAACTCACTAAGGAGGGCCATGGCCAACCTTTTAGAGGCCCCCACTCAATCTTGGGAGTTGAGGGAAGAGATCCTGCATCTGTGGGGTAGGAGGGCAGGAACGAAGGCGGCAGGATGATGGCCCAGGCAACCACAGCATCCTTGCTTTTCCAGAGACACACGCCAGGTTCTACCCTTCCCAGTCCAACACATACAGTGCGCTGGGGAGTCATTTCTCCATTCAGTATGGGACTGGGAGCTTGTCTGGAATCATCGGAGCTGACCAAGTCGATGTGAGTACAATTCTTTCATCTCTTCTCTTTTGGCCAGAAACTTGGGATACAGAAGATTTTTCAGAGCCTTTAGGGGAAACCTTTCAAATCAGCCTCAGGAAGAGGTGGAAACAAGGAGCTGGCTTCCAGGGAAAGGGGGAAGCCTCACCAGGCAGGAGTAGCACTCCCTGCTTGAGACAGTGGCAATGGGCCAGTCTGCTCAGGGTGCTGAGTTCTGGAGTGACAGCACGGCGGAATTCCACAGAGAAACAGTGCACAGGGCAGAAAGCCTGGTGGCAGCCTTTTAAGAATCAGTAAAGGCAAAAAAAAAAAAAGAATGAGCCAAAGATGCTTTCAGTGCAATAAGGCAAGAAAAAAGAAACTAAGGGCATTAAGATTGTGAAGGAAGAAGCTATATTGTCATTATTCACATGTGACAAGATTCTATATGTAAAAAGTCCAAAACCATCTACAGACCAATTTTTTTTTTTAAAGCTTACATAAAAAAAGAAAATTAAGGGTGTGGGCACGTGGGGAAATCACTGTGCTCATTTAATCAAGGAAAGTTGGGTGGGGGAGGAATTCGCTTCAGACCAGAGGGAGAATCCGGGAATCTGAGACTCTGTGCCAAAGATCTCCCATGCGGCTTTCTTTCGCGTTTTCTCCCTTCAGGTGGAAGGACTGGTTGTGGTCGGCCAGCAATTTGGAGAGAGCGTCACGGAGCCTGGCCAGACCTTTGTGAACGCAGAGTTTGATGGAATTCTGGGCCTGGGATACCCCTCGTTGGCTGTGGGTGGGGTGACCCCAGTGTTCGACAACATGATGGCACAGAACCTGGTGGATATACCCATGTTTTCTGTGTACATGAGCAGGTAGGCCCGGCAAGCCCACCAAGGTGAAGGTCAATTCCAACCACAGGGAGATAACATGGTGCTGCTGGAGGAGCACTGGGCTTAGCAGTCAAACACCTGGGGTGGATCTCTTGCTTAACCTATTACCAGCTGTGTGACCTTGGGCTTACCCTCTCTGGATATTGAGGAAAGGGGGCTTGCCTCCCTTTGTAAACTGTCCCGCCTTGAACCAATAGGAGGAATCTCTGGGATTGGGTACTCACTTATACAGTGAATAAATATTTATCATCTCCTATTATGTGCCGACCTCCGTGCCAGGCGCGGGGAGCAGTGAGACAAGGAGGACGGTCCCTGCCCTCAGGAAGCTTGATTCCCGTGGGAGGAGGCAGGAAAAAATTTGAAAGGAAGCTGACAATAAATAATGGAAAGTTTAGGGCATAATAAGATGCAGTATTTACGTAAAACAGAATATTACTCAGCCTGAAAAAAGGAAGGAAATTCTAACACACGCTACAAGCGAATGAGCCTGGAAGACCTTATTAAGTGAAACGAGCCAGTCACAAAAGGACAAATGCTGCATGATTTCCCTTACAGGAAGATGCCCGGAGTAGTCGGATTCCCCGGGACAGAAAGTAGAATGATGGTTGCCAGGTGTGGGGGGAGGGGAATAGGAAGTGATTGTTGAATGAGTACAGAGTTTTGGTTTCACAGGTGAAAAGGTTCTGGAGACTGGCTCCATCACAGTATGAATCGCCTTAACACTACTAGAACCATACATTTAAAAATGGTTAATTGATGCAATCTTTTTAAAGATTTTATTTATTATTTGACAGAGAGAGAGATAGCCAGTGAGACAAGGAACACAAGCAGGGAGAGTGGGAGAGGAAGAAGCAGGCTCCCAGCAGAGGAGCCTGACATGGGGCTCGATCCCAGAACGTCGGGATCACGCCCTGAGCTGAAGGCGGATGCCCAGCCACCCAGGTGCTCCTAATTGATGCAATTTTTTAAAAAGTGCCTGTTGTAGTTGGAAAAGGTCATGAGGCTCACCTGCCTCTGGCCACTCTCGCCTGGAATCCTGGAAGGGTCATCTCACCTTCATCCCTGCATAGAAAGGAGATTTCTGACCTTCCTGACTCCTCTCCAGTGTGATCTGGCCTCAGCTTACCCTGTTTTCACGTAAGCCATTTTTCCCCGTTCTCCACTTCCACGTGGAGCGTCTTGAGTTTCCTTTATTAAACTGCAGTTGGGACCAGCCCAGGCAGAACCATGAGCAAGAGGGCAGGTGGCCCAGACCCTCTGCTGCCCCCCTGCGCCCAACCAGCCCGGAAAGACACAGGGGAGGACGGGAAAGAGCAAAGGCTTTGCCGTCTGGCCGACGTGGACTGAAGCCCCAAGTCTCAGTTTCCTCAAATGGGCACAAGGTTGATGTACGAAATAAATAGGATTAAGCAGGTGAAATTCTTCACTCGGGAGCCCTCCACAAAGGCCATCAACAAACAGTTATTCTTCCCCCCACCTCCCTAAAACCACTTTCCCAAGATGCCCACAATACCCGGTTCCTTTCCCCTTTACCACTGTGCCTCACAGAACCCTGAGTTTTGTAGTTTTCTGATCCTTTTCCTCCTAAAAATGCATGTTTCATGTCCTATTTCCCCAGAATCCTGTCGGGTGCCTGAACATACTCTGAAAAATCAACACCAATGAAAATTAATAAATTTTCAAGCTCTACTAAGTCATGCTGCATTCCCATTAGCTTCCTTACTTTAACACGATGGAGTGAATTGTATGGAAACTCCAGGCACCATCAAAACAATAGTGGGAAAGATATTTGGGGGGAAAGCCTTTTTGGGGGGGTATGAAGTCACATGGTGTGTGCACACCCGATGGTCCTAGCCTTGGTTCTACATGACCAGAGCAGTTGCCCCCATCAACCTCCTCCCTAGCCTTTTTATCCAAGAAGCAAGAAGACATTGAGAAATCACCAAGCAAAGCTATTTCTGTACTTCTATCCTTTTGCCCAAAAAGGCCCAGATAACTAACCTGCAGTTGTCGGGAGCCCTGGTCTCAAAGCCCAGGCTGATATTTCTGCCTATCTGCATACTTGGTGTAGGTGACCAGCTTGTTTCTAGAGTAACCCAGTGGCCCTTCCCGGACAATCTGCCTTTCTTTCCATGTAGTGACCCAGAAGGTGGTGCAGGAAGCGAACTGATTTTTGGAGGCTATGACCACTCCCATTTCTCCGGGAATCTGCACTGGGTCCCTGTCACCAAGCAAGGCTACTGGCAGATTGCCCTGGATGCGTGAGTATTCTCCACAAAGTAGTTATGCTACGAGGCAAGAACGCAAGACGGGCACAAGGCAAATTGGGTTCGTTGAATTGACCTGAATCAATGTGCTGGTCCCTGGGAGAGGAGCCCAGGGGCTGCCGTGCAAGGCTGGAAGTGTGGAGGTGCTGAGCAAAGGTGCAGGAAGGGGCCACGGTTGCCAGGGCAACAGGCACGAGGTACCAAGTCTCAGCTTCCCTCCCGGTACACGTGCTGCGCCCTCAAGTCAACAGACAATAAATACAAACCCTCCGCCAATGACTTGGGGCTCGTTTCACTTTAATACACACATAGGGCCAGGGGTCAGTGACATGGGGGTACAGGAGTGGACTGGACTCAGATTTCGCCTCCAGAAGCATGTCCAGAAGATCACACACACACACACACACACCCCACTATCATTGTAAGGTGGAGGGTGGTCAGTGCTCCACAAGATGTGCCACCAAAGTGGCCTGGCAGACAGGGCAGGACAGCTTCTATCTGAAGAACTCCTCAAGCAAGGGTTTCATGAAGGAGGTGACATGGGCTGGGTCCTGACATGCATACATGCAGACATACGTGTGTGTGTGTGTGCGCACGCGCGCATGCGTGTGTGTCTGGGCATGGAGCAATCAGGGACGTGGGACCAGATGCCCGTCACATACCGAGCACTGTGTCAGATAATGCAGGAATTTAAAGAAATGCAATTCACGTTTCAGTTCCGCCAAGAATAAGCTTCTGCAAGGTGAGGGCACGTGCTAGCCACGAGGGATGTAACAGCGAAAAGCCTCAGTGCTCACTGTCTACTGAGGGTTTTTCAAGCCGGAGGGACTTACCCATTTATGGGTCATGATCTCATTTTAGGGGGTCATGACGTACATTTTTAATGAAATGGAATAAAATAGAAAACATCAGGGTGCACTTCACATACTAAGGTTGAGCCCTGTTTCATGAAATTTTTATTACATCCGTGCATGCGTGCATGCGTGTGTGTGTGTGTGTGTGTGTGTGTGTGTATTGGGTCCAAAAGTAATGTATTTCCTGCTATGGATCTCAGTCGCAGAAAAATTGAGAAATACCCATGTGTGAGACAGTCAAACTTGGAAATCATTACTGTATGTTTGAGAGCCCAGCAGAGGGTGAGAGCAGCTGGGGAGCCCAGGAAACTTCAGGGCTGAGGGGAAGGGGGACAGATGGGGCGGGGGCAAGGGGTTGGCTGATGACATTTCCTTTGTCCTCAGGATCCAGGTGGGAGGCGCGGTGACGTTCTGCTCTGAGGGCTGCCAGGCCATTGTGGACACGGGGACTTCCCTCATCACGGGCCCCTCAGACAAAGTCAAGCAGCTGCAGAAGGCCATTGGGGCAGAAGCCATGGATGGAGAAGTCAGTGCCTGCTGGGGTTGGGAGGAGGTGGGAACAAGGGAGCGGGGAGGCCTCTCAATGGGTTCTCTGTGTTGTGTTTTAGTATGGGGTGGAGTGTGCCAACCTCAATGTCATGCCAGATGTCACCTTCACCATCAATGGCATCTCCTACACCCTCCAACCCACTGCCTATACCCTGCTGGTAAGAACTGCTTCCTTGTTCTGCACGTCACAGGGCCTTCCCCACGAGCCCACCACTTCCTCTTTCCGTCGCCTGCACTCAGGCTGCGTTGGCCCCGAGCCCCCCTCCCATTTCTCCTGCACTGAAGTGGCATTCCTTCTAGAAAGGATGACGCTGTCTGTGGTGGGAAGACCACCGGCCTGGTTCTCTTTCAATTCCTGTCCTGCCATGAAGCAGCAGCAAACCTTGGACAAGCCACTTAGTGACGTTTTCTGACATTGTCGGCTAGGACTTTTCAACTGACAAAGTTTAATCCCTCAAAGACCCACTAAGATTGGATATTATTGTCCCATTCTGTGGGTGAGGGTGTTGAGACTCTGAAAGTTAAGAGGCTCAAGGTATGAGCTACTGGGGGAGGAGGTGCGGAATGAGGTTGTATCTTCTCATGTTCAGATTAGCATTCTTCTCAAGAAAGTGTCTTTTATTGCCATAGATTCCTAAGCTGTAGGGTGAGGTAGAAAGGGAATTCCTGGGGGAAATCTTTGATCGCTTCACACCACAGTTGGCCCAGATTTTCAATATCACATGCAGTTCTTTGGTGACATTCAACACACTGACTTGACTGGAGAGTCACCCACAGCAATTGTGTCAGAATGGAGGTGCTAAGGCGTAGAGGACTTTAGGGACTTACCTACCCCCCACACCTTGACCTCCATTAACCCCCGCCCCAAGCTGCCAAGCATAAACAGACAATGCGAGGGAAAACAAATGTCCTTTTGAAGTTTTTATTTAAATTCCAGTTAGTGAACATACAGTGCAATATTAGTTTCAGGCATACAATATAGTGACTCCACACCTCCATACAACACCCGGTGCTCATCCCAAGGGCCCTCCTTCACCCCCTTCACCTACTTCACCCGTTCCCCCACCCACCTCCCCTCTGGGAACCATCAGTTTGTTCTCTGTAGTTAAGAGTCTGCCTCTCTCTCTCTCTTTTCCCCTTTGCTCATTTGTTTTCTTTCTTAAGTTCCACATATGAATGAGATCATATGGTATTTGTTTTTCTCTGACTGACTTATTTCTCTTAGCATTATACTCTCTAGCTCCATCCACAGCATTGCAAATGGCAAGACTTCATTCTTTTACAACTGAGTACTATTCATATATTTATATGTATATATCCCACATTTTCTTTATCCATTCATCAGTCAAAGGACACTTGGGCTGCTTCCATAATTTGGCTATCAGCTATTGTGGATAATGCTGCTATAAACATCTGGTGCATGTATCCCTTTGAATTAGTAATTTTGTATTCTTTGAATACATACTTAGTAGTGCAATTGCATAAAAATCCTAGAAGAGAGCACAGACAGTAACCTCTTTAACACTGGCCTAGCGACTTCTTTCTAGATATGTCTCTTGAGGCAAAGGAAACAAAAGTAAAAATAAACTATTGGGACAACATCAAAATAAAAAGCTTCTGCACGGTGAAGGAAAAAATCAACAAAACTAAAAGGCAGTCTATAGAATGGGAGAAAATATTTGCAAATGGCATATCCAATAAAGGGTTAGTATCCAAAATATATAAAGAACTTACCAAACTCAACACCCAAAAAACAAACAATCCAATTAAAAATGGGCAGAAGGCACAAACAGACATTTTTCCAAAGAAGACATCACTTTTTCCAATTGTTAAATGGGAGGCAGGGGGCATGTATGACAGGTGAACAATTCTCAGAATTGTAGAACTTCGAAGCCCAGGTCCACATATGCAAAACCGCGCAAACACAAGTGGAGGTGTGTGAAGTGGGAGGAAGAACCAACCAGCCAACGTTGTGACTGTCCAAGGCCATTCGGTAGAGTCACCACCACTACCACACAGTACAGCCTCCGGGCAGCACTACTTCCCTTTCTCCCTCTACGTCGCTTACACCTTCTTTCCCACCCCAGGACTTTGTGGATGGAATGGAGTTCTGCAGCAGTGGCTTTCAAGGTCTTGACATCCAGCCTCCCGCTGGGCCCCTCTGGATCCTGGGCGATGTCTTCATTAGGCGGTTCTACTCAGTGTTTGATCGTGGGAATAACCGTGTTGGGCTGGCCCCGGCAGTCCCGTAAGTCGCGGCCTTGTGCCTGTGCCGGCCTGCCTGCCTGCTGCCCCATGGAAAGACAGCCATGCCTATTAGATTGGGGCATTCTTCACAGCGCTCAAAAAGTCATTTTGGGGAGTATACAGTTGTTCTAGCCTGCAACTTGAACTAGGTCCAAATAGAGCACGAGAACACACACACTCTGACACACTTCACACACACCTCACACACCTCGCACACACCCGTATACACATCACCTCCACTGCGATCATGATGCAAGAATTAAGTTGTACACCCATACTTTTTATTGCTTGTTGCTAACATTTTCTTTTGGAAATCTCCTGACATGTACACAAGCAGATGATAGAGCAAGAAATCCCCGTGCACACCCCCTCACCTTTCATAACTCACCCACACGTGGCCAGGCCTATTTTATCTGCACCCAGCACCTCTCCTCTCTCCAGCCCACCTGCCTGCATTATCCAGAAGCAAATTCTTAGCATCACATCATAAATCATCACAGCCAAGATTTATCCATAAATCCTTGTAATTTTCTTAAATAGGCAATCAGCGTTCAAATGTTCCCTATTTTCTGGGAAATGTTGGGTCATTTTTACTGGTGACTTGTGCGTATCAGGATGCAAATAAAGTTCAAATCTGAACTGTCTCTATGTCTCCTTCCATGTGCAGAGTTGACCGCATTCTGAATTCTGTGGGTTGAAATCCAGAGGGTGTCATGCAATGTGGTTCTGAGTCCATCTTTCCGACAAAAGGCAGTTGGCTCTAGAGCCTGGTTTTGTGGCAAGAATATTTCATCCACAGTGCTGGGTACATCCATAGTAGCCCATCGGGGGCAGGTAATGCCTGGAGCCTCTTCATTCACAAGGTTAGGATGGACGAGTGGGTTCGGGAGCTGTCAGGCATCCATCCATCCATCCATCCAAGACCAGTTTCCTTCAGCATTTTACCCAAAGGTTTCATAACCACTAAAAATTTTTCTAATTGTCTAATTCTATTTTTTAGAGAATTTTTAGAGAGTTTTTCTAATTCTATTTTTTCCTTCTGTGTTAGCCAGAGTTCTATTAAAAACAAACAAACAAGTTCATCAACTATTTGCTTACCATTAGGTAGAGCTCATGCAGGAAAGGTAAGCTTACTTGGCTTTTTCCCTTTCTTCAACAGCTTTCAGAAAAATGAAAGTGTTTCAACTTATTGCAGTTTTTTTCAATATTCAAATCACCCCACGTTCAGCCAGCAGGTGCCCATTCAAGTTAGTTTCTGTGAACTTTTGACTTGGCCTCAACATGAAAAGATGTTCCAGGCCCATTCCCAAGGAGTCCTGTCTCCTGGTTGTGTGCTCATAAGTTTGTTATAAATAAACGTATTACAGAATGTGCGAGGAGAGGATATGGGGGGTGAGGGGCTCTGAACCCACCCTTGTCTCCTATGGGGCTCCAGGGCCCAACCTATGGGAGCTGACATGCTCAATCGGGTCTGAGCTGCTGACCCAGGCTGGTGGGATCTACTGCCACCAGAAACAAAAGGTCTTTCTTTCCTTCCTTTTGTTCTTGCTTTTTGCAAAATGCAAGCATCTTCAGGGTTTTACTTATTATAAAATATGTTAAAATCCTTCCTGATCCTTACCCTCGAAGATAAGCATTATTATTAACTTAAAGTTGTTTTATGCAGATTTTTCCTTTGTATATACAAAGATAGCCAGAGGTAAGGAATTTTTTTTTCCTATAAAAAAAAGGAATCATAGGGGCGCCTGGTTGGCTCAGTTGGTGGGGCATCTGCCTTCGGCTCAGGTCGTGATCCCATGGTCCTGGAATCGAGTCCCACATCAGGCTTCCTGCTCTGCGGGGAGCCTGCTTCTCCCTCTGCTTCTGCCCCTCCCCCTGCTTGTGCTCTTGCTTGCTCTCTCTCTCTCAAATGAATAAATTTAAAAATCTCTAAAAAAAAAAAAAAGGAGTCATACTACACATACTCGTCTCTAAACCGCTCATGTAACAGATTCCACATCAGCACGGTCAGCTCGTTTCTGTAACATCAGCATGGGGTCCATTTATTGATCAAATCCTCTCTTAATGAAGCTTAGATTCATTTGGGTTTAATTCAACCCAATCCCATAAATATTTATTTTGTGCCAGGCGCTGAGTCACTCTAAGACCCTCAAGATCAGTAGGACAGATCCCAGCTGTCACACTGGCATAGAGGTCATGGAAAACACACCAAGCTGACAGTCAGATGACCTGGATTTGCACTTGTGCCCTGTCCCAATCAATTTGGTGACCTTGGCTGGTTACTTCGTGTCTCCGAGATGCCCACCTCACAGAGCGATGGGTTTACATGGATGGAAGCACTTAGCTCATAATGTTAGCTCCCCTCCCCCTCTAAGTATGAGGTCAAGGCAGATCCTCGGTTCACAGATACACACACGCTTTTCTGGTTTTGTTCTTTCTTTCTTTTCTTTTTTCTTTTTTTTACTAAATTATTACTTCCAGAGTTAATTCAGAACAGCCTGATCCAAATAAACTATCAAAGCAATATAACAGAGCAGTTAACATCACAGGCTCTGGACTCACACAGGCCTGGACTTGACTCTTGACACCCGTTGTGGGAACTCTGCACCTCAGTTTCTTCATCTGTAAAATGGACACGATAACAGTAACTATCTCATGGATTTATTGTGAGGATCCAATACCTACATGGCATGTGCATAAACACTCATCACACAGGGACCAGACCCCCACTCCGCATGGGCAAATCTCACACCGGGCATAGGGGCCTAGAGTAAAAAGGCTCTATGACTTCTCTAAAACAAAGCAGCCAAGAGCCATGTGGGAACCGATAGCATCCCTGCAGGCTTTCTCCTTAAAGGTGCTCTCTGCACAGTGGGCTACCCTGGTGGATTGCATGTGCAGCCAGGTCCCTGTGGGTCCAGGAGCCTGAGTGCTGGAGGCCTGGGGCATGAAGGTGATGCTTCATCTGTGCCGGCAGGAAGTGAGAGCAGGCCGGAGGCTTCCCAGAGCCAGTTCTGCTCTGAGCACGCTGCTCTCTCGAGGCAGAAGTGATGCTTTCAGTCCATGTGGACCAAACCCTGCTGGCTCTGCACCTTCTTAGCCCTATTAGCTGCTCTGGGTTTTCCAAAACTGACCTTTGCTCTTTGTGACCTTCACATCAGTGGTATTACCCCAGAAACTCGGGTCCTTGTCCCCTGTGCCATGTCTGATCCTAGGTCATAAACCTCCCGGCAATTGGACAAGAGCTTTGGCCACGCTTTGCTGAACCCTGGGAATTTGTTAAAGGTTGTGTATTCAATTCCCTGGGGCTGCCATGAGCAAGTACCCCACACGGGGTGGCTTAAAGCTACAGAAATGGATTGTCTCACAGTTCTGGAAGCTAGAACTCCAAGATCGAGGTATCAACAAGGTCATTACCTCTCTGAAACCCGAGGGGGAGAAACTTCCTTGTTCTCCCTGGCTTCGGGTGATGGCTGGCAGTCCTTCGCGTTCCTTGTCTTAGAGCAGCGACACCTCAGTCTCTGCCTGTCGTCCCCTGTGCGTCTGTCTCCGTGCCTCTTCTCTTCTGACCTGAGTTGTATTGGATAAGGGCCTCCCTACTCCAGTATGAGCTCATCTCACCTTAACAAATTACATCTTCCAAGACCCTCTTTCCAAATAAGGTCATTCTGAGGGACTGGGGGTTAGGACTTCCGCATACATTTGGGGGAAACACAATTCAACCTGTAACAGAGATGTCACTAACTGCTCTTATACTTGATTTTCAGCTTAGTAAAGTCCTTTCGGGAGATTTTGGTATTTTGTCTTTCTTTCCTTTCTTCTCTTTATTTTCCCCTCACCAAAAAAAAAAAAAAAAAAAAAAATCTGTAAATTAGACAGAGCAGGTTTTATTACCCTGTTTTCTAAATGAGGATATTGGAGTGATGAAACGTGAAATGATTTGTCAAAAGTAGTAGTCAAAGTGGAATCCACGTCTCCTGGCCCCTCATCCCTGTTCCTAATTTTTTTAAAAAAGATTTTATTTATTTATTTGCCAGAAAGAGAGAGCACGCACAAATAGGGGAGCGGCAGGCAGAGGGAGAAGCAGGCTCCCCGTGGAGCAAGGACCCCGATGCAGAACTCGATCCCAGGACCCTGGAATCATGACCTGAGCCGAAGGCAGATGCTTCACCCAGGCGTCCCCCCTTCTTCTAATTTATACTCCTTCCCCCAAGCCCAGGTATGTGTCAGTTCAGCATGTCGCCAGGGCAAGGATGGCAGGTAGATTTTGGTCAGTCCCCCCAATCACATTTACCTTTTAAAATAAAAATGGATTTGTTGCTGACAAGTCAACGGTTGCTGATCTCAAGAGGCTCCAGACAGCTTCCTCCTGTCCGCTCCTCTCTGGAAGTGAGACCCTGCTAAGAGGACTCCTGGGAACCTGCTGTGTCTGGGCTGGGCATCGCCCCCTTTGAGGAGTGGTCCCTCTCCTGCTCCACAGGAGCCTGGCGGGCTGGCAGTGCCGTCATCAGCACCGACATTACAGGGAAGCACACGGGCCTCAGTCACACCCACCAAACTCTCTCTCTGTCCCTGGGAATCTGAATGTTGAGTGGGCCCCACAGGGAGGACGGGTGCTGGGGCCTGGCAGGCGCACAGAGAGAGCGCTTCCGAGTCCCCCGAGCCAGACGGCCCGCTACCCTGCTCTGTCCTTCCCAAGGTCCGGCGTCCCTCTTCCTGCTGCTTCTGTTGTTCTCAGCGGCAGCTCTGGCGCCGTAGAGGGCGACCAGACCACTGTCCCGCCGCGAGGGTCCGAGAGCTCGGGACTGTGAAGCCTGAGCCCTCCTCCAAGCCAAGCGGGAGCACGCGGCCCAGCCACCTTGGCTGGGGAGCCCGTCCAGGAGAACTTGGGCCTGAGGACGGCAAGGGGAGAGCAGACAGGTGCGAGCTCACCGCCAGACCACAAACCTGGGGTGCGTGAGAGACACGCGAGGCCAGGCGTCAGGGCCGGAAGGCGCTTCTGTTCCCCGGCTCCAACGGCTGCCTCTTGCTTTCTCAACACTCGCCAGGTTGTGACGTGACACCAACTTCTGGGACAGAGACACCCCCAAATCGCAGTGTCTTGACGCAAGAAAAGTCTCTTTCTCCCACGAACCGTCCAGGTAAAGAGTCACACAACTCAGGAACGGGGATCCCTTCCGTCTCGTGGTTCCCACAGGCCCTAGGACCTCAGAGTCACTCTTCGCGTGCCACGGACGGGGCGAGTGGCCGATCCCACCGGGCGTCTCCACGCACCAGATCTGAAGAGGCGCAGGTCCCCGCGGGGCGTTCCCTCGACGGCTATCAGCTGAGCGCCGTGAGGGCGGGAACTCTGTCCGGCTCCCCGTTCTCCCCGCTGGCTCGGCGGGATCGGCTGCGGGGCCGCACAAGCCGCGCAGCGCGGCCGGAGGCGTGAGGGCGTTTCCCGGGCGCCAGTCGCCTCTGCCGCCACACGCCTGCGCCGGGATCTTTCTCTTTCTCCTGCTTCCTAAATGTGGGCGGGTTTCCAGCTCCTCCTCAGCCCTCCCGTCTCTCCTCCCTCTCTCCCCTGCACCCAGGAGGTGAGGCGCCTCCGCGTGGCTCTGGGCTATGGAGACAACCCCCTTGCCGACCTTTCCAAGCAGTCGGTCTGCAAACCTCCGACCTTTCCAGGGCACTCTTCGGCCCTCCTTTCCCTCGGTGCGACCGGAGCTCTACTCTGTGACGCCTTCGCGCACTCGGCACGTTTACGGAGCCCGAGGCTGCTCCAAGTTCCCTGACAGGGAATTTTTTTTTTTTTAATTCTGGAGTCAGAAGCTTATATTTAACATTTTGCTGGGAAGTTCAATGCGAAGGAAGCAAGAGTGGGAAAAGGGAAGTGAGGAAGAGAGAGAAGGGAAATAAATATAAGAAGGTGACTTTCCAATCCGACTGCACACTTGCAGCGCGCACAGCTGCGGCTCGGTTCCCCAGGACATCGCCAGCAAGGCCGTGTGGACGGGGCGCAGCTGAGAAGGGTCCCGTGACAGGTGGTGGGGTGGCAGGTGAGTGTGAACTCTCCATGGGTTTCTGCTTCCTCCTGTCGGCGCGGGTCAGAGTCTCGCCCGCGGGCATGTGTCCCTGCACTTCCATCGTGTATTCCTGGCCTCTCCCGGAGGCTGCTGGGGGCCAGGGCCTCTGCCAATCTACCTGCCCGGACGCGCCCGGTGTCTGCTTCTCCTGCGTTGGCGCCCTGCTGACAGGTTCCTTGACCCGTGGGGGGAGCGCTCGTGGGTTTGAGACCACGGAAACGGCAGGAGCCATCACCAGAACTGCTCTGGCTGGAAGTGAGATGAGGGGCTGGGGCTGGGTAGGGTGACGCGGGGTCAGGGCCAAGCACTGAACATGCGCCGGGCACTGTGTTGTGGTCTGGGGACAAAAGCATGAACAAGATCAGGGACAGTTCTCCCCGGGAGACCGTCACCGGTGCCGGGGAGATGTCCTGCTGGCCCTCCACCTCAGTTTAGACAAAACAGAAGCTCCCATATCCACTTCCAATCTCACCGTTTCCCCTCTCAGCTAAGGTGTCAGCGTCGTCCGTTACACAGGCTCAGAGAGCAGAGCCCAAGCCCATCTGCCCCGCACTCCCTCCTACTCCCCCAGCACATCTTCAGTTGTAATGAAGATTTACTGAGATCTTAGGGTGCCTGGGGGGCTCAGTCAGTTAAGTGTCTGACTCTGAATTTCAGCGCAGGTCATGATCTCAGGGTGGTGGGATCGAGCCCCACATGAGGCTCCGTGCTGGATGTGGAAGGTGCTTGGGATTCTCTCTCTTCCTCTCCCTCTGTCCCTCCCCCACTCATGTGCGCGTGCTCTCTCTCTCTCAAAAAAAAAATATATATATATATTAAAAAAAAAAGATTTACTGAGAGCTAACTGCCGGGAGTGAGCAAAGGAAGGGTGTCTTGCTGCCCACTGGACACACAGCGCCCAGCTCAGTGCATGGAGCACAGGAGGGCCTCGTAACAGCTGCTGAATGACCCAACAGTCAGGCATCGGATCTTCACAACTGCCATGCTGGTTCTGTCAGAAACCTGCCCCTCTGACTTGTTTCCTTGCCCCCATGTCCCCGGTCATTACCTTTCACCAGGTGTATTTCCAGATCATCCTGATGCTCTGATTCTGGTCTTGCCTCCTTCCAGACGCATTTCCAAAACCCAGCTGGACTCGCACCTTCCCCATGCTCCCAACTTCCCAGTGGTCCCACAGCACATGATTGGAATCCAAGCTGACATGAAGGCTCTCTAGGGCCGTGCCTCAGTTTGACCTCCTGTCCTCCTCTCACAACTATTCCACTCCGGATCAAACCAAACCATCCCCATTTTCTCACTCACATGCTTTTGCTCCAAGGAATCCTTCCATCCTGTTCACCAGAGGCACACGTTCCCCCAAATCATCCCTTTTACAACAATTGTTCAAACTCTGGTGAAGAGAGGTCAGACATGGTGCCAGGAAAAAACAGATTGAAATTGCTGTCCTGCGGTGGTCAGCCCTGACTTGGAGCCTCTTTTGTGCACTCTCTCTCCTGCCAAGCAGACAGTCTGCATCTCCTTCCCTCCATCCACAGATCGCTTCTTATGTTGAACTTGACTCCCTCCTTGGCTTATCACAATCTGCACGTGTTCATATCCTGTCCATCCTTCGAGCTCCAATTCAGATCCTTCTTTCCACAAAGCCTTTTCCTCCTCCAAACCCTCTAAATCCCCACAACCCTGTAGCTTCATTTCTTATATCATTATTTGTACCGTGTCTTATTTGCACTAATTAAATGCAAGTATTTATCTTGTGTCCCCCAAAGGGCTGGACATACTCAGATGACTGGATGAACACATGCAAGAGGGAAAGAAGGAAGGAAGTTCAATGAAGTCAGGGTCAGGGCCGCCCCTGCAGGGGAGAGGCTGGTCCCCATTTACCACCAGGGCATGTGTCAGAGGAAGAGAAGGGAAGTTGCTGACCCTCGATCCATGTGGACGGAAGAAGTAGGAACTAAAGCCTGAGGGTGGCTTTCAAAGGTGTTAAGGACAGTTCTGCAAACATCCCCAGAAAGTCTAAGTTTCAGTCCTGTGTTCAGAGACTGTAAGGACTAGGCGAGGATAGTTCACTTCCCCTCCCCAAAAGCACCCACAGTGGCAGACCCTGTGGCTGGAGACTTTTACATATTCTCTGCAAGAGGCTCACATATGCCTCCACGGTCTACAGGGGTTCATCCTCATTCTCTCTCTCTCTCTCACACACACACATTCATTGAAAACCTGGTCTCAGGAATCCTACTCCAAAAATCAATATGGCACTGCATGTTAACTAATTAAAATTTAAATTAAAAAAAAGAAAAGAAAAAATAAATAAAACCTGGTCTCAGAAAAGTAGAAGAATATAGGGCGGGGAGGGGCGGGTGGATTCTAAAGAGCGACCATTTAAGAACAAAGGAGATATCATAAAGCAGTGGTTACCCTGGGGGTGGAGGGATGTACCCTTTCCCAAGCAAACAGAATATTATGGATAAACGTGCTCTGGGATTTTTCCAGCTTGATGCCTCCTGCCCAACAACACACTTCGGTAGGTCAGCGCGCCCTCCCTCCAGGCACGTGCTAACTGGAACAAGGACATGAGCGTCAGCTGGAGCTTTTGTCCCACTGAAAACTCCTTACCCAGGCCTGTCCCTGGCACTGTGTGTGGCCGGGTGTGGGGTTCGAGGTTACTGTGTTCCTTTGGGGAACACAGAGTCCAGCTGACCAGCCAGACATAGACAGTAGCAATGAGGCGGGGCCAGAGGCTCAAAGGACACCAGGAAGAATGAGCTGAGTGAGGATATGGAGCAAGGGGACTGCCCCCCAGGGAGGAAACAGCCCATCTTGGAAGGAATGTGTGGGGGGAAGGAAGGAGGGCTGCATCGAATGTGTTACAAGCCTTAAGGAGAGCCCTGGGGAGCCGGGAACCCAATTAATTCGGGCTTGTCTAGACCCACCTTATTCCCCTTTTATCTGCCAACCATCGTTACTCGGGGCATGGTTCCAGCAGCTCAAAGGAATACCAAACTTAGCCACATGCTTGCAGTACCGAAAGTTGCGGAGTCTCTTTAAGTACTCCACGTGGAGCCACACGTCTCCATCCGAGAGCCCAGGGAGATGCCAGGACTTGCTTCCCTGTCCCAAGACGGGTGTGCGTGTGTGCGTCTGTGTGTGCGTGCGCGTGCGTGTGTGCGTGCGTGCGGTGGCAAGGTGATATGAGGTGGTGGGCGTACAGTGCTAGGGTGAGAACAAGGCGTAAGGACCGGAATGTCTTCCTGCCAGGCTGGGGATGGGACCGACTCTACCGCACATGTGACTCTAATACTTCCACAAACAAAAGGTCCCCCTCCCTGGGGGTCTTCCAGCAGCTCCTGCAGAAGTTCCTAAACCAGCCAGGGGTTTTGCCTGGTGCCCACAAACCTGCCTGGTGCCCACAAACCTGCGTGTTGCCCTGCAGGCTCTGACCCACACACCCCCACCCTCGAACCTTCTATGCCTTGTCCCCACCCCTGGGGCCAGCATCCCGGTAAACGCAATTCTCACGGAGTCCACCCCATCAAGGGAGCTCTGAAGCCGAGCTTCCCATTCCACCCCACCCCCTCCACCCACACAGCTGAGCTCACCCGGCTTGGCCTCTTTTGCAACTTTCCCAAGTCTGTGCATAAGAGGGAGAGGAGAAAAACAGAAGCAAGTCGCTTGGCCTCAACAAGCTGCTCTGATCCAGAGCTTTTTTCCTCTGAACCGGCTGAGACCTTTGCTCTAAGAGGAGACTCCCAGACTCAGAGAGAACGCCGCCTGCCCTCGGAGTCCGGATGCTAAGCAGACGCAGCTCTAAGTGCCCTGGAAGTTTCTTCGGTTCTTCTATCTGTCCCAGCAACCCCCAGAGGTACTGGGGTTTTGGGGTGGGGTGGGAGGGAGTAGAGGCAAGGCATGCAAAGATGAGGCTCAGAATCTGGCAGCTGCAGGGCTTAGATCCAACCCAAAGACCCTCCACGCCAGAGAAACGTCTAGGGCATGGCAGCGAGCCAGGCAGAAAGGACTTCCCCGCCCAGCCCTGGGAGCTGGGGCCCGGCTCGGGGCTCTGCACGGGCCATCGGTCTCAGCCGGAGGACACAGCTGCTGGCTCAGCAGAGGAGAGCCAGCTAACGCCCTGGGTAGCCTTGCCACATCGACAGGGCATCTTCTTGGGTGGAATCTGCTGGCCGAAGTGTCTCATGGGGGAAGGAGGAACTCCTAGAGTAGGAAACCGTCCTTCTTATTCTAAATCATAAATATGTCTCCGGGCACGGCTCTGCAAAGCTAAGCAAGCAATGAACGGACTTGGACAGATATGGGTTCTAGTCTCAACTTGCCACTAACTAGTTGTTCTTGACTCAGGAACCCACTGGACTATGCTGGTTGGTAAACTGCCATGTGCCCTATAATGGCTAGGCATTATGCATTAATAAAAATAATTTCTTGGAGCTTGTCGGTCGATGCCCCATCACACAAGTCCCATAGAGGTAGTAGCTTGTCTGTAGCCTCAGATCTACATAGTGCTGTTGCATAGTAAGTACACGGTACGTGGGCTGGATGGATGGACAGATGGACAGATGGATGGGTGGATGGATGGATGGATGGATGGATGGATGGCTAGATGGAGATGAATGACTATTTATTGAAGATTATTATTCCCAGCATGGGTCAGGCTCTATGGGGGGATAGAGAAGTGGGAGGCAGTGTCCTCTCCTCGGGGCACTGACAGTCTACTTAGGGAGACAGGACTAATACTTCCAAAGAACTTAAAGAACAAGAGCAGGCGCTGAGCCTTCTGAAACCAGGGCTGCAGGTACACTTCCTGGAGGGAGCAGGTCTAGACCTGCTGGGATTTAGGAGGGTAAGGCAGAGTCATGAGCCTTCCCTCAAGGCAATAAAGCTGTTCACTCCATACACAGCGTCTTTTCAGAGACAAACTTTATTCCCATGATTGTAAATCCCATTTTTTTTTAGCGCGGATGTATTTATCATTTTCCCAGATGTGGGGAGCAGGGAGGGGAGGCACTGAAAGTGGGGTAAGGTAGTAGGAGCAAGGTGGGGAGACTGCCTGCTTCAGAATTCCCATCTGCCCCTGCTCATTGTTCTCCTAGTCAGCAGAAATGACACCCCACCCAACACCAGCGAGGCAGGAGATGGTACCTGGGTCCTGGTTGGGGCCAGTGGGGTAGGGAGAGAAGGGAAGTAGAAAGGTGAGAACAGAACAGAACCAAGAGTTCTTGTAAGACTGACCCCGAGCCCTAGGGCTGTCATGGGGGTTGGGCACCAACCCAGTCTTTCTTGCTCCCCAGGGACTAAGCTACACCATAGCTTTGGCGAGTGGGCGAGGCCAGGGCTGCAGGCCTAGAAGGACTGCTGGACAAGAAGGGGAGAAGAGTTAGTCACGTGCAATGGAGAGTGAGCCACCTGCGCATTCTGCTCTGGGTGGACCGGAGCTGGCTGAAGGCAGGGCCCTGCCTTCCAAGCCCGCTTTTCCCTGTTACTTAACAGTGGAAGGCAATGACTCAGCCTGGCCTCTAGGAGGATGCCCAGGTTTGGAGCATTCAAGGCAGCTGAGTGAGTGGGAGGAGGCTCGAAAGGACAGCTATTGCCAAAGTCCGGCCAAGGCCAGAGCCCAGAGGACATGGGAAGGGACTTCAGCCACTGTCTGAAGTCTGCACATAGCTCCTTGGTGAGCCCAGCCAGTGTCTTCCACCAAGCCGCCTTCCCTCGCCAGTGACACAGTCCTGGTCACCCTCTTCTTGCTGCTAGTTATCCTTGGTGCAAGGAGCAAGCTGTTTAAATAGCAAGCTCAGCAAATTCTGCCCCTCTGAGAGTGGGGTTGGGGATCAGCAGTGGCAGAATACTTTCAGGGCACATCCAGGGGAAGGGGACTAGGGTGGTGGGGGGGAGGGGAAGGGGAGCTCAGAGTCAAGCCCAAGGTGAGTCACGAGGGTCTGAAGAAGAAAAGACTCAAGAAAAACTCAAGGAGAAGCCTGGAAACCTCAGAAGGCCAGGCATGTGACAGAGGGATTGGGCGTGTTTCATGTGGCCCCAGGAGAACTCCACGGCTAATGGAGGGAAGGAGCTCTCTGGGGGCAGGTCTAGCTCCGTCTTCCCATGATGTGGTCGAGATGGCTCAAGCACTGGGTGGGGGATTGGACTAATCATCTCTGAGGTCCCTCCTACAGTGTGCTGGAGCAGCCTCCCCGCTGCTGGCGAAAGTACCTACACCACAGAAAGTGGCAGGTGCTGCAGATGAGGTCTCTGCCGCCCCACCCCATCCCATGCAATTATTTTTCTGGGTCTTCCTCAGTTGGGGGAGCCTGTGGTGCTCTAAGAAATGATGCACGCCACCCTCCAGAACAAGCCACAGCCATGGGCCGTGTCGGTTTTACCCACGAGGGGACAGACTCACCAAGGTCAAGCAATTCACCCAAGGTCACGAACGTAGGGAGGCCGAATGAGAACTCTGACTCCAAAACTCATGATCAATCCCTGCTATGGGGTGACCTCCCTCTCCTGCCCCTGACACAAAAGTGATTTGTCTTGTCAGGAAGTCACACTCTGATGACTTTGGGCTGCCATTCACCCATGTGCTCTTTTTAAAGAAATTTTAAGGTTTTATATTTGATATTGTTTAATTACAAGAACAACTGAGCCTGGTGTTACAAATTTTTTAAAAAGACGTATATAAAATAAAACAATAGCTCCTAGCTTCTCATCTACCTTTCCCCAGCTCCTATTAACCTTTCAGTGTCTGTATCCCCACAGCTTCCTGTGTGTACAGGACAGCACAGATAGAATACTAAATATATGGTCAACACATGTGAGGTTGCACATAGCTCCTTGGTGAGCCCAGCCAGTGTCTTCTGCCAAACTGCCTTCCCTCGCCAGTGACACAGTCCTGGTCACCCTCTTCTTGCTGCTAGTTATCCTGGGTGCAAGGAGCAAACTTGAGATCGTACCATACAGAATGTTCAGGGATGTTCTTTTTTACTTAATTGTTATCATATTTTTCTACTTCATTCCTTCACTCTTTTTAAAACCGCCTAGTATTCCAAAGTCTGAATGGGTCATAATTTATGTAGAGAATCTCTGATCGATGGACACTGGGTCACAACAATGTTCCCCAGAAACCATCTTTGTACAAAGATATGTTTGAGTAGAGGTGCGTTTCTGCAGGTTAGATCAGTAAAATTAGAATCTGGGGTATTACATTTTGATATTGTCAAATTTCCCTCCAAAAAAGGCCATGCTATTCATAGTCTATCAGCAATATACAATAGCGCTTTCCCTATACATTTGCCGACACTAAATGTTACCATCAGTCTTCTTTAATTTTTGCTACTCTCTGGCAGGTAAAAAAAAATGGTATTTTTATATTCTGTATGTCTCTAAAAATTAGTAAGGTTGAGTATCCTTTCAAAGCTTGCTGCTTATCATTCGTAAGACTTCTGTTGGTTACTTGTTCATACTCCTTGCCCACTTTCACGTTGTATATGATCTTTGATTATCGGGAGGGTGCTTCCCAGGTAGAGGATATTGGTCCTCTGTTATACACACGCACTGTCTACGTCCCCTGCCCTCACCCCCAAGTTCCCCTTCATAAGCACACCAGCTCCGCTGCCCCACATCAAACCCACACCAGCAGCCTTGAGCCTCTGACTGAGGCACCAAGTGGCGGGTGTGTGATCCTTGCTCTAGTCTTATGGAAGACAGTAGAACAGGGGCAACTGGGTGGCTCAGCTGGTTAAGTGTCATGATCCTGGAGTCCTGGGATCAAGTCCCGCATCAGGGTCCCTACTCAGCAGGAGTCTGTTTCTCCCTTTCCCTCTGCTGCTCTCTCTCTCTCAAATAAATAAATAAAATCTCCTTTTTTTGTGCTAATAATAGTCATAAAAGAGCTAACATTTCTTGAAGCTTTCATTTGGGCCAGTAAATGTATTAAAATAATGTAGTATGTGTATTATAATAAGGTATTCACTCACTTAACCTCACAATGAGATGCATGTTTGCATTTGCATATTCGCAAATCCCTGGACACAGCGCCAGGCGAGCAGCTTGTCGTGTGAGCGCAGACGAGACCAGCGTGGAGGCAGGGCCCTATCACAGCGTGTGAACACACCGCCCTCCCAGTGAGCACGCCAAGTCTCAACCCCAGTGGTCCATCCTCACCCAACTTCTTGTACCGCAGACCTGTTCCCTGCGCTCCCGTTTCTACCTCTTGTCACTTTGGCTGCTCTTCTCTCCCTCTCCTCCAACTCTGCTGGGGTTTGGATGGGGCACACCACACCTGAGCCCAGTGCCCCGGATCCTCTGCGCACGGATTCTCTGGGTTCAAACTCAGGAGGTCAGGAGGCAGCCGGGCAGAGGAGCCTTGTCTGGCCTTCCATTCAAACCCTCGCTCATCCACGTACTACCCGGTGGGCCTTGGATGACTGACGAGTAACTTGGCTTCTCTGAGTTTCAGGTCCTCATGTCCTGGGACCATGGAGAGGATTCCCTGGGCTCTCAGAGAACGCAGAGCAGCCCCTACAGGTTCTCTGCCGCTGCCAGTTCCTTTCCCACTTGGCCCTGCCTCCCTGGGGTTCTGACTCCCCTTCTAAGGCACCGTATTAGCTTTTGAAGCTAAGTTAGCATGCTGTACCAAAGCCTTTAGGAAAGAGCTCGCCATGGCTCTCACTCCCCTTCTGGGGTCGTAACTGATACTTGGAGACTTGCTGCCTTTCAGAGGCTTCTGAGCCATTTCTCCCCTGGGTGGTGTCCCTGTGGGTAGTGACACCCATCACAAAATGCTAGCCCTGACTAATGCCTGGAATTATCTTCCTCTGCCTGTCTGGAGCATAGGGAATGTCTGCTGAATGAATGAATGAATGAATGGACAGAATCCTTCATCTGAACCCCACGACCCACCTTAAAACTTACTGCTTCTTCCTGCTTTCCTACCTCCATACCCTTCACCTCACCCTTCCCTGAAGCAAACCATCCGCCTTCTCCATTCACCTGTTCCCAGAGTTTTGATTACTTCATCCCCTCTCTCTGAACTATCACCCCCTAGCCACAAGTCTTGTTTCTTCAGGGCCCAGTTGGATTGCCGGCTTCTCTCCCCACCCGCAAATTCCCACCGCACTTTCTGTGTGCTTCTGTTCGATGCTTTATACCTTCTCTCTGGTGTAATCACTCAGCCCTGTGCTTTCTCCCATGATGACTCCCTAGTGGCAGTTCCTATTTGTTCCATCTTTGTGCTCCTCCCTGTGTCTAGTGCAAGGCTTTGCAATGCAGTTGACGTGTAGGTCTTTTTGGAATGACTGTCATGGATCACCAACACCTGTTGCCCGCCATGCCAACCCAGCCATCCTAGGCTATATGGCAGAGGGTCCAGTGACACCAATTCTGGCTCTTGGGACAAGCAGCTCTGAGCAGAGCCTCAAATCACCCTTGGGCCATGTCATGGCTCATGGAGGGGCCCTAAGAGCCCTCTGCCTCTGGGGGCTTTTGTTTTAGCTTTGCACTAACTAGGCACCCCCAGCCAAGGCTCTCGGGGCCGGTGAGTTACAGATGCAGTAGATAAAGCATGTTTCAACCAGAAGGGGCTTTGAGTCTTTGGGCCCCAACTTGTTCATTCTCTAGTTGGAGAGCCAAGACTCAGAAAGGGGAAGTAACTGGCCCAATACCCCACAGTGACAAAGTGAGGGAACGAGAACCAAGGGCTCAGGACATTCAATGTAGAGCTTTTTCCAAGTCCCAGGGGAAACTCAAGCTGGCTTTTTTGACACCTCAGCCAGGCAGAATCGGATCAAGGTTTGCTCAGTATGCCTACTGAGTACATCCAAGGGTAGGAGACTCAGGAGTCGGGAATTGTGTATACATAAGTGTGCGTGTAAACATAGAACCCAAAGACCCAGTTAAGCAAAACCCTGTGACAGTTTTGCATTAGCTTGTTAAAAATACAATAATAATCAATATGTGCGTGTCTATAGAAAATGCACCCACATACATATGTGTACTTCTCTTATAAGAACAAGACCTGTTTGCCATGTTCATTATAAAAAAATGAAACATACTAAAAAGCACAGAGAATGCATGTTAAATTGTGCAATTTCCTACCACCCAGAATTAACCACTTAAATTTGTTGTATATTTCTTTCTAGACCTTTTTCTATGCAAGTAGGAGCTCATGTTCTATTCGGGGCGGCGTATATACAGTTTAGTGTCTTCTGTCTTTCATTTAGACCCTATGAGGGGTGCCTAGTGGCTCAGTTGGTTGGGTGTCTGTCTGCCTTCAGTTCAGGTCATGATCTCGGGGTCCTGGGATTGAGCCCCGTGTCGGGCTCCCTGCTCAGCAGAAAGTCTGCCTCTCCCTCTTCCTCTGCCCCTCCCCCTGCTCATTCTCTCTGTCTCTCTCTCTCTTTCTCAAAATAAATAAAATCTTTTTGAAAATCTTTAGACCCTATGGCATAAGCATTTTCCCACATTAGTATAATATTCTCAAAAACTCCATATTAATAGTTCATTTTGTGCCATGATTTATTTACCCACTTCCTTGTTGTCGGATGTTTATAAATAATTCTGTGAAGAACACTCTTGAACAAGAATCTTTGCCCGCATTTCAGATTATTTCCTTAGGACAAATTCCTAGAAATGGAGGGCAGGACCATTTTTAAGGCTGTCAATACTGGCTGCCAAGTAGCTTTCCAGAAACATGTACCCATTATACCCCCACCAGCTGCATTGGAGAAGAGCCTTTTGATTCTGTGATTGCAGCAACACCTCGGGCTGGGGGAGGGGCACTCTCCCATCCAAAGCCTCTCAGGCAGTCCTGACAATGGACCCCTTGTCCTGCCTCCATCTCCTCTTCCCACACTGCCCTCCATCTCTGGCTCTAGGCTTGACTGTCCTCGAGGCCTCTGTTCAACCCCGTCCGGTATTCTTGGCGCTCCAGGCTGCCTCCAAGAGCAGGGTTTGTAAAGCTGAAGGGTGAGCGATGTGCCTGTCCTGCGGGGCCATCACACTTCCAGCCTTGTGGAGGCCCCAAGAGGAAGTGGGGGGGGTAAGGGTTGCTGATGATCCATCTCTTTTGGAGAACAACCCCACCTGGGTCTGGGCCCAGAACAATGATCTGCACATCAAGGCAGGGAAAGCAGAGGCCAGCCTCAGCGACAATGGCCACAGGGGACTCTGACCAGCATGCAGCTGACCTCTGTTTCCCTACAGGCTCTGAAGGCCCTCCATGAATCCCCGGAAGAAGGTGGACCTGAAGCTCATCATCATCGGAGCCCTGGGGTAAGCCAGGATCAGCTCAGGGTGTGGGGGTTGGGAAGCAGCCCCGACCCAAGGACAGTGAGACCTCCTGAATATTTCCTACCTACCATGGGTCTCTCTCGGATTCAGAGTGGCACCAGGGAGGACATCCCACCCCCAGCAAGAGAGCTCAGATGAGCAAAAGAGCCTGGGAGTCGGGCTGCCTGGTTTCTTGTTTATTTGGGTGGGTCCCAGCTTCTAGAGTCCATTCCCTAATCCCTTGCTGCTCACTGTGGTCCTTGGACTGCAAGTGTTAGAAATTCAGAAGCTTGGAGAGATGGCAGCAAGAGGGGCATGGCAAGATCTGAGAATAGTGTGTGTGGGTGTGTGTGGGTGTGTGTGTTTATTGTTCACATGTGTCTGGGGGTTTGTTCTCAGTGTAGGAAAGACTTCCCTCCTCCACCAATATGTGCACAAGACGTTTTACGAGGACTACCAGACCACACTGGGGGCCAGCATCCTCTCCAAGATTATCATCCTGGACGACACAACTTTGAAACTACAGGTGAGCAGCTCTGCCTTTCCCTCTTCAGCATGCATGCCCGAAAATCATCCCACATTCCCTAGCTAGCCACTCACACAGCAATGTGCACCAGGAGCTACAATGGTCTAGAGTAGAGATCAGCAAACTTCAACTCATGGGTCGAATGTGGTCCACCACCCATTTTTGTAAATAAAGTTTTATTGGAACACAGCCATGTCCACTGTTTACTTAAAGTCTATGAATGCTTTTGCACTACAACAGCAGAATTGAGTAGATGCAACCCACAGTATGGTCTGTAAAGACTAAAATATTTACTACGTGGCCCTTTAAGAAAAAAAAATTGCTGATCCCTGATCTGGGGGGTCGGGGGAAAGGACAAATCCAGGAGTTGGGAGGCCCCACTCCTAGTCTCAGGTTCACTGGAAATCTTGGTAAGTGGCCTTGAGCAAGTCACTCTCAAAGTCCAAATCTATCAGATGAGAATAACTATGCCTTTCTTGATGACCCAGGGGGACAATGAGAGCTCAGATGATAGTGCCAAGATGCTGGAGGGTACATGGGTGGCAGGGTTAAGATGCTCAGGAAAGGAAACTTTGACATCATGTGGCCCAGCTGGGCCTACCTCCAGGCCCTCATCACAGCCTGATGGGGCGGCTGCTCTTCCCCTCCAGATCTGGGACACGGGCGGACAGGAGCGTTTTCGCTCCATGGTGTCCACATTCTACAAAGGCTCTGATGGCTGCATCCTGGCTTTTGATGTCACTGACCTGGAGTCCTTTGAAGCGTTGGATACCTGGCGGGGTGATGTTCTGGCCAAAACGATTCCAATGGAGCCATCCTACCCCATGGTGGTGCTGGGCAACAAGATCGATCTCGCAGACCGGCAGGTACCGTCCATACTTTCATTCGGTCTCCAAACATTGTGTGAGCACCTACTACGTGCCAGGCCCTGGGGTGGGTCCCACACATACAGAGTAGAACCGGGCCCAATCTCTATCTCAAGAATCTCGCAGTCTAGTAGTGGATACAGACACTCTAAAACGTGATTATGATAAATGCAATGACAGAGATATACCTTGATTATTTGGGGACCACAGTGAAAGGGCATCTACTCAAGCCCAGAATATAGAAAGGGCTTCCTAGGAGAGATGGGTTCCAGGCTGAAGAAACAACATGAGCAAAGGCAAGAAATAGCGTGATGTGAGCTGAGAAGTGAAAGCAATTTTGTCTAGAGACACAGAATGGAAGAATTAAGGCATCAGAGGAAAGCAGGTGGAATTTGAATTAACTTGTAGAACAGTATTTCTACCCAGCGTCATGCAGGGATGGCAGTTATAAATTCTTAACTCTATAAATTTTCTGGGAAACTACTAATATATATTTTTATCAACATGAGCGTTTTTCGGATTATCTGGCTAACCACATGCAGCTGGCTGCTTCCCAGCTGCTGTGACCCCACTTGGGTAGGTGTTTACTGCCATAGTGGAATTGATTAGTGCTCTCTCCATATTGCGCACTAATGCGAAAACAATAGAGGTAGACTTAATTTGTAAAAGATGACCTTGTGCCAGATGAAGCTTCAATGACACCAGAAAGAGTCATTTGAACAAGGTTGTCTTAGTGTTTCACATAGAGAAAAGAAATGAGGAACTGAGCCATCATGTTTGAGCTATGTTTTCACAATGGTTCAAATAGAAAAAAGGATAGAACTGAGGCATCATTTGGAATGATGGATGGATGGATGGATGGATGGATGGATGGATGGTGCTTCCAGAGAAGCTACCACCATCATCAAGAAGAGCCTCCTGTTCAGAAAGAGATGAGTTTAGATGTGCTGAGTTTAAGGCACTTGTAGAAGAACTAATTGGAGACAACAGTGGACTGTAGAATATGCTAGAATAAAACTTCAAAGGAGATGTCTCTGCTGGAAATAGAAATCTAGGCATCATCAATTCTATGGTCACTTCAGGTTGCAAATTTAGTGTCCATTCTCTAATTGCAAATATCCAGTCTCAGGTAATAATCAAAGTCCTAAGTTCATTGAAAAGCAAGGTGTCTCCCTTTCTTTTTTCCACTTGGGGCAGTTATAGAGGAGAACACTGTGGTCTAGACAGGGGAATGGTCCTTTGCATCTCATTGCCAACTTTATGTGTCCACGCTTCCCTCCCCTTCTCTGGATAATTCTGGTTTCGGACCCTGTCAGAAATAAAGCAAGGGGGAGAAGAAGTCAGGATAGCAGCAAAAGCTTTGTTTGATGGGTACTGTCACAAGACAGTTTGTACTCTCTGGTCCCAGCAGGTGCTTCAAGTTGTCTCTTCCATGGGTTACCTTTGAGTCCTTAAGAAGCCTCCACTGGAAGCATTTACTGTCCCTCCCATGACAAGAGTCCTGCATTTTCCTCCTCTCTCTCCTCCTCTCCTGATTTTTCATCCTCCACCCAACTGGGGGCACCATGTCCTGCAGGCAGTCCTCCTGATGGGATTTACAATAGCTCCAGGCTGGCTAGCTCTCCTTGGACCCCACATCTCCTCCACAAGACTCGCCCTTGGATTCTGGCTCCCTTGTAGGGCAAAGGTGACTCGTTCTCACAGCAGTCTGTTCTCTGCCCTGTTGCCTTTGTCTTAGACCCCTCAGGGGCTTGTCAGGCACCTGTCCACTGTATCCACCAAACTCCGGGGGTCATATGTGAAGCTTTTCAAGTGTCCTCCTTGAAGCCTTCTTTTGGCTAGAAGTGAGGATTGACCTATTCTCCCTCTTGCAGGAAGGGAGGGGAAGGCATATACCCACAACACAACTATTTCCAAAGAAATCCTCTCTAATTCTTTCAATCCTTTTATATCCGTGCTGTGGGTTTTACAGTCATCTAACAATTTCTTGGTCATGAACCTTTGGAAATGGGCAATGTCCTGGGGCATTCTGTCTCCCAACCCACTTTATATCTGACATCCGTTAAATTGTAGCGCCTCTGCCGAAACTTCCATTTTAACATCCTGCTCCGTGAGTCTGTAGGTCATCAGGTCCAAGCCTGAGAGCTGGATTTTTTCTCAGTGAGATCAGAGGCACCAGCTTCTATGGAGCAGGAGGAGGAAGGGAACCAAGTAGAAGTCTCAGGAATCATGGTGAAGCTTTGCCAGTTACTCTGGAGAGAAGTCAAGGACAAAGATAAGAACTGGTGGGTGACACTAGGGTCCCAGCTAAAGAAGCAGACCAGGAGTTAGAGTTGGTGTCTGGGTTGGGTTTTTCTCCAGTAGCCGCATATGGGTTGAGAGCCAAGAATGAGGGACCTGGGACTAAGGTGTTTCCAGACAAGAGTAGCTGAAGAGTAGGGATATGGAGGCACAGACAAGCCACCACAGAAAGAAGAGAGCCAAGGGGAGGTTTGAAGGAACAGGCAGCTGCAGCTTCCAAGGTGGAAGGGCAGGGCCGAAGGAATGAGGGCGGAAGGAGGTCGAAGGGAAAGAGACCGTGTCACAGAATGGGAGGCCAGATTCAACGGCTTGATGGAGATCCAGAGTCAAGCCCTGGGAAGAAGAGGATGAAGAGGAGAGAAGACACATTCTGTTGGAGGGGCAGGAACTGTGAGGCTTCCCTGAGGAGTGGGGGCCACAGGGTGAGGAGGGGAACAAGCAGGATGGAAAGAACAGGTGATGGCTCCGAGGGGTGGAGAGGTGTCCATCCAAGCCTCAGGGGAGGGGTTTTGCTCTGCAGAGAGAGGAAGAATAGAGACTTGAAAGGAACAGTGAGGCCCGGACAAGCCCATCCCCGTGTCTGGAGTCTGTGGTGAGCAGCATATGGAGACAGCCCCCACTGGTGAGGGCGACAGGGGGAACAGAGACTCCAGGAAAAGCCAGGGCTCAGCCAAGCCGGGGAAGTGAGAGAGGCCCCTGGAGGAGGGAGGGCGAGCGTAGTTTGTCTTTCCACAGGCAAGCCCCAGGAAGGGGACTGGGGGGGAGGTAGCACAGGCGTCAGCAGAGGTGGGGAAGAGCTCAGCAATAATGAAATGAGGGCAGGGAAGTGGAGAGGAGGAACCGTGAGTGAGGGGAGGGGAGGCTGGGAAGCCACTGCCCTCCAGTGTCCCTTGTTTTGGTCCCAGCTTAGCGGAGGGTTTGGGGAACAGAGAAGGCCAGCTGAGAGATGTGCTCTGGGCTCTCACTTGCACAGGGGTGAGTGGATAAGAGCCGAGCGCCACCTGAAAGAGCACCTTCTCTGGGCTCAAACCCACGACTGCTGTGTGCCCCTGGCCAGCTCCAGCTTCCTCATCGGCGACATGGAGCCCAGACACAGACTTCATGAGCTGGCCAGGGGCCTGAAGGAAATGGCGCCCTAAAGCACATGGCGAGCTTAATACACCGAAGCAGTTGTTAGCCTCCCTCTTATGTCCTCCAAGGGATGGGCTGAGAAAACACGCGAGTTTTCCCCACTTAATAAAAAAGAAATAAATGTTTAAAACTATATCACTAGATTTAGAATGAGGAAAAAGTTCTGGAGGTGGGTGGGGTGATACCCATCCATCCATACCCAACAACGGAAATGTGCTTAAAGCCACAGAACCGTGGGCTTAAATATAGTTAAAATGGTAAAGCGTATGTTTATGTGTATGTTGTATTATGTCGCCACAATAAAATACATATACATGTATTATATATACATATCTTTATCACCAGAATGATTTTAAAGAAATTGCTGACTTTTTAAAAAATCCCTATTCCTTCCATAGAAGGTCATAGTAGAAAAATATAAGTTTGATAGAAAGAACAGCTCTGCTAGCACCCATCCTATGAGGAATTTATTCATTAGAATGTGAATTTTTTGCTCTCTGCTCAGGTAGGCAATTTCTGACTCATCACCGATTCTTAACATGGGAATTATATTTTCCAAAAATATTTTCTGTTACTTTTGGTAGTGGTTTAAGATGTATCTGACACACTAATGTTAACGTTAATACAACTGATAATTTAAAATGCATATGAGATGGAAAGACATCATGCATAAAATTATGCAAACCGAGCTAGGTTTGTCAAACATTTGGCCTCTGATGAACAAGCAAAATTGTAACAGAAAAACAATGTTCATAGCGTATATTGTCAGCCAAAAACAAAACTAACCGAGGTAACGCTTTCAAAATTTCGGATTTCCCAAGTCCCCAAGTACCACACCTTGAATTTATTTCCACAGTCAGAGCCTAAAGTATAAAGAACTGTTATTTTATAAATAAAGAAAAGACAAGATAATTTAAACAATCTTGAAACCGTAACAAGAACTGGAAGCGAATAGTGGAAGGCCCAGTCTGGGCAGCTTTCTTCCCAGGCTGGCTTGCAGAGCTTGAGTGGGGGAGGAGAAGGGGCAAACAAAAAGAAGGTTAATTTTTTTTTGAGATTTTTTTTTTTTTTTGAGAAAGAGAGAGAGCACGAGTGAGTGAGAGACAGAGGGAGAAGCGGACTCGCCGCTGAGCAGGGAGTCCGACGTGGGGCTCGATCCCACGACCCTGGGATCGTGTCCTGAGCCGAAGGCAGGCGCTTAACCAACTGAGCTACCCAGGCCCCCCAAGAAGGTTAATTTACAACATCATCTCAACTGACCTTTTGGAGTGGGTATTTAACCATTCCATATAAACCCAACAGAGAGATCAGGGCCAAGTGAGATAAAACACCTGTCCCAACTGGGCACCAGACAGGCCCGGTCAGTGGGCTAGTGGGAGAGAAGGGAACCGAGCTGAGCGGGTTGCTGCTGCAGCCTTGTCATCCCAGCCCTGTTGCTGGGTCCCATGGGCACGAATCAGGGCTTCTGCATCTCACGCCACAAAATATAACAGATCTCCCTACATCCTGGAGAGGCAGAGGCCTTGACTTCTTTTCCCTTGACTTCAGTTTTTACTGCCTCTCCTGGACATCAGTGATGTGCCCAGTCAAATGCTCATCACCTGGTGGAGGCAGGGGGTTGGGGGGGGGGTGTAGAAAAAAGAAAGGCAGGAAGGCACTGTAAGAAGTGTAACTCCCACACTTACACTGGAGGACTGTAAAAGGCAGGAAGCCATTTGCATTTCTAAGGTGCCATCTAGGTACAATGTGTGAGTTCCTAATGCTTATTTACTTGTGCTTCCTGGTGAGGACAGTACGAATCACCAGCCACCCTTGACCCTTCCCCCAAAGAGTTCAGAATGTTCCTGAACTGTGAGCCTTCTTGGTTGCTCACCAGGCCTTAGGCATCAGTGCTCCATGGAAGGAAGCTGTCCTGGCCAATTCTGGGGCCCTCCCCATAAAGGCAGGAGAGTCTTGGAGATCAGAGGCCAAGACCAAGGCCTAGGGTTTACCCCCAGGACCTGGGCATGGGGTGTGGAGGTGTCAGCTAGCCCCCCAAAGGACAGGCTGCTTAGCTGACTCCAGGCTGCACCCTCCAGTCTCAGGTGGCAAGCCTCCCAATGCCGGAACAATGCTGGTGTCAGCAGAAGCACTGGGGGAGATAGCTGTGAGCCCCTGGTGCTGCCACCATGCCTGAGACCAGGGAAGCAAGGACCAAAGAAACAGGGGACAGGGATGCTTCCTTTAATCCCAATGAGATAGTCAATCCTAGAACCTGCAGGAGTGAGGGAGACAGTCTCTGATTTCCCCCTGGCTGCGCTATCTTCTGGGAGAGAGGCAGAATGTCCTTTCCCCATTTTAAATAAAATGAAATCATGGTTATAAAGTACCAAGCACAGCCAATGTTCGAGATATGGCCATTTCCTCCTCCCAGAAATAATTAATAAGGCATTCAACTGAATGGCTCCAGTTGTCTTTGGAAGTAACTAACAGGACTGCCAGGCGCTTTCCAAACCCACACCCTCAAACTCTGATCGGCCGTTTGCAGTCGGGTGGGGATGTGCTCATTCCACCTGTCCTGAGTGGCCCATGGTGCCAGGTCAAGAGCTGAAAGGACCCTGAGCCTGAGCTCAAGGAGCCAACCGTCTAGTGGGGGGGAACAGAAGCAGCACAGTCCTCACGCGGTGCCCTGCAAAGGGCAGCCCCGATGCCCCTGGAACACTGAGCTGGGCTGCGTTCCTGCTCTGCCTTCTCAGCTGTGTGATCTGAGGCAAGTTGCTAAACCCCTCTGAGCCTCAGTGTTCTTAACTATAAAGTGGAGCTAATAACACCCATCTCACAGGGTCACTGCAAGGATTAAATGAATGAATATGATAAGATATCTAACACAGTATCCAGCCCATAGAAGCGGCTTATTGACTGTTGCTAGGACTCTGTGCTGGGGAAGAAGGTTAGCAAGGACCTGAGTCTCTGCTCAGCAACAGAGCTCCTGGGCACAGGCCCTAGTCAGCCAGCTCAGGGGACAGAAGTCCTCCACCCCGGCTAGTGTCTGTCGCGTTCATCTCCTTTGGAAGGGACAGAAGGAGCCAATGGCAGGAAGAAGCACCTAAGAAGGCAGCATAGTACAATGGGCTCTAATTCTCTTCCAAGCCTGTATTCAAATCCCGCTCACCCCCACACACGCTGAGCATAGCCCTCAGTTTCCCCATCTGGAAAATGGAGCTAACAATAACAACCTCATAGCTTTTTGTTAAGAAAGAATCCATGTGGGGTGCCTGGGTGGCTCAGTCATTAAGCTTCTGCCTTCGGCTCAGGGAGTGATCCCGGTGTTCTGGGATGGAGCCCCACATCAGGCTCCTACACTGGGAGCCTGTTTCTTCCTCTCCCACTCCCCCTGCTTGTGTTCCCTCTCTTGCTGGCTGTCTCTCTTCCTGTCAAATAAATAAATAAAATCTTTAAAAAAAAATAAGAAAGAAAGAAAGAATGCATGTAGGGGCACCTAAGAAAGAATACATGTAGGGGCGCCTGGGTGGCTCAGTTAGTTAAGCGTCTGCCTTCAGCTCAGGTCATGATCCCTGAGATCGAGCCTCACGTCAGGCTCCCTGCTCACTGAGGAGCCTGCTTCTCCTTCTCCCTCTGCAGCTCCCCTGCTTGTGTTCTCTCTATCTCTGTCACATAAATAAATAAAATCTTTATAAAAAAAAAAGAATGCATGTAAAGTTTTGGAAACATGGAAGATTCTTGATAAATGGGAGTGGTGGCGGGGATGGTGGGAATGTGATGGTGTGCAATATGATGATGGTGGGGATGGTGGCGGTGATGATACAGGGACAGTGATCATGTCTTCCCCTCCTTCAGGTGCCCCAGGAGGTAGCCCAAGGCTGGTGTAAAGAGAAGGATATTCCCTACTTTGAAGTCAGTGCCAAGAATGACATCAATGTGGTACAAGCCTTCGAGATGCTGGCCAGTCGGGCTCTGTCCAGGGTGAGTGGCTTTGGTGGCAGCACCTCCAGGGCTGCCCCATGGATGGGAAACTCAGGAGCTTCCAGAGAACACACTGGGCACTGGTAGGGCTGTGGGTAGGACAGGATTGCTCATTGTCTTAATGAGTTCTGGAATGGGCTCAGCAGTGCTCTGATTCTGAGCCCCAGAATGCCAGAAGTATAAAGCTACCTTAGAGTGTAGAGTTGGTGGCCCCTCAGTCTGGATTTTCTAAAACGTAGGGTTCTGCACCTCACCCCTGGACAATCTAACGTAGTGAGGGTTTGAGACGTGATGACCTAGTTCAGTCCTGGCTGCTGGGAGAGAAGACCCACAGTGCCGGACCTCTGTCCAGGTGGAAGTACAGGCCTGCTGGAGTTGCTGACATCCTCCCATCAAACAGCAGGATAGCTGTGGACCCCTGTGTTGAGTGTGTCATCTGTGTGGGGCCGTGTGCAAGGCTCGGGGCCCCTTGTTCTCTGGAGGCAGTCTGACAGGCCCACATGGGGTCACAGAACAGGTGTATGCCGGGGAAGGATTTGGCGGGGCGCCCCAGAGGAGGGGCATGCAGCCCAACAGTGGGGGAGGGAAGGGGGAGGGACGGGAAGATCAGGAAAGGCTGCCTGGAGGCAGTAGCAGGGTTTTCATGCCCTTCCGATATGGAGTCTGGAGACTTAGAAGAGGGTTCATGAGTGATCCGCACAGGGAAGGGATTGGCTTGTCTCATCGTTCTGCCACATTTAATCAGGGTGAGCTTCTCAGAAGCAGGGAGAAACTCATGGCAGCAATGATTTTGAACTGAGGAAAGGAGCATGAGAGGTTGGGGGTTTCCCCTCTGTGGAGGTGCCTGCCGTCGTTGGGGGTGACCGGCTGCCTGGGCCCGTGCTGCCAGCCGCTCTGGAGAGGAGGCTCGGGGCCCTGCCTGTGGGCGCCCACCAGGGAGAGAGGCAGCAACTACATCCACACAGCCGGCCGCCCGGGGAGGAGCCCCCAGCGTGCCATCCAGACGTCCCAGAGCCTTCGGCTCAGGGTCCTCCCCCACAGGCTATTTTCCTGCTTCCGTCCCAGCCCCCAGCCCTCACCGGCTCGGGTTAAAGGGAAGCTGGGGGTGGGTGCCCATCTCTAGCACATGACCCAGAGTTGTGGTTGTATGACACAGTCTGCAACGTGGCTCTCAGACCACAGATGTGCCTGCTCATGCATTGCCCTGGAAAGCGGAGGAATGTTGTTTGACCTTGTATGGTGATCTGTGATAGATGATCTCCACAAACACAGAGCACTGGTAGCCAAATGCTGAGTCACAGGGAAGCGCCATCAGCCCACAGCCCGTGTCTGTGTGCGGCCAGCATCTGCCCTTTCTGAAGAAGGAGTGTCCTTTATTCTTAAAGTTACATCTTTCTTGCTGTGTCAACTTGAAGCTTTTCTACTGGTGCTGTTGTTGTTGTTGTTTTAATATCCTACTTGGCAGAAGAATGGCTTAGCAAGCCCACATCAGTCCCTAATGTCAATGGCGGAAATTTACCGATGAGAAGTCTGGAAGTCACAAGTATGGTGTCCACAGTCAGGCTGACCTACATTCGAATCCTGCCCTGGGGCTTTCAAGGGGACCCCTGGGCAAGACATGTGACTCCTCTGAGCCTCGGTTTCCTCATCTGTAAAATGGAAATAATGCAATCCCAGAAACGTTTACTGAGTTCTCAGGCTAGGGCTGGAGCTACGGACCTCAGCGGCTCTAAGGTCGGGTAGAGGAGTAAGACATTCACAAACAGGCTGTCAGAGAGGAACGTGCCCCAGAGAGAGCAAGGTCAAGGCACAGAGATGACTCAGTGGCGGCTGGCGGCGGGAGTGGTGAGAAGGCTACCCAGAGAAGCGGCATGTGACTTGGGTATTGAAAGACAATACGCAGTTTGCAGGTGGACACAGGAGGGGGGAGGGCGGGGGCAGCAGAAGGACAGAGAGAAGGGCATACCCAATCTGCTGGGCTCATGTGAGGAACCCACTGTGGGTCCGTGAGTAGACGGAAACATGGCATGAAGGGAAGCGGGGTGTGGGTGGGGCGAGCGAGGAAGCCCACAAGGTCAACAGCACAGGTCATGAAGGCCTGGAGAGCCCCAGCGGGGACTCGGACTTCGGGCTGCAGGTGCATGCTGTCGAGACCTCGCCGCTGGCCCCGAGGCACATGGGGGCTCACCCGGCACCTTGAAACCCCACCGGGCATGTCCTTTACTCAGGAACTTGAAGGAGAAATATTTCCACGTTAAAACAAAACAAACATAATTACTAGAGCATAAAATGTAAAATTCACGCAGATGTTAAAGCGAACCTGGAGGTTGCCCATCTCTAGTTTAAGGTCAAACAAGTTTTGAAAGACATTTTCTGCAAAGGCCTTTCCCCTCCTTCCCAGGGAGGTCGTGGAGGGTTTGGGAGGGAGGTGTGAGAGCTGGGCACGGGAGGGACCCCCCCGGGCTCGGGCTCCGAAGCCCGGTACATCCGACGTTAAGTCCTGGCCTTACCTCACACTGTGCGTCCTAAAGCGAGTCACGCAGCCTCCCTCAGCCACCATTCCCTCTCTTTAAAGTTCAAATAATAGTATCTTCCTATTGGGGTTGTTGCAAGGGCCAAATAAAGCAATTCCTTGTACAGAGAAGGCATTAAGCAAGCGGTAGCTGCTTTAAGGCGGGAGCTGTGGGGATGGGTTTGTGGCAGGGGAGTTTCCTGCTTCGTGGAGGAGGGGCCCCAGGGCTGGAGGAGAAGGTAGCGGGAGTACAGGCATGGCCGAATGTGGATGGCCGGACCGGGTGGTCCAACAGACTTTGGAGGGAGCGCCTCAGCGGTTGATGACGGCCGAAGGTAGGAGAGGAGGAACCAGGGGCTATTTAGGTTGATGACCAGGTGCCCAGCTTGGCGAACGGAGGCGGGATTGAATGGAATGCTAGGGACCAGGCTAGAGAAGAGAGGGGAGGGCAGGAGCATCACAAGAGGAGGGGTCATGCGGTCCACTGGGGCACAGGACACTCACGGTCCCTCGAAACTTTGAGTTCTGCAGTGAACTCTGATTGGAAAGAGTGATTTGTGAGGTCAGCACCAGAACAGGTACTCAGCTACCATTTTGAAAGGAAAGATGGTAGGCAGTTACTTCACTATGCCAATCCGGCCACTTTCGAGGATGAGGGTACGTAGTTATTCCAAAACATGAGTAAGGATGCCCTCATGGTCCAAGAAGGGATGCCATCCGCTTCAGGGGATCCGGGAGGTTGGGATTCTGCTCTTCCCAAGTTGGCACTCCATCCCTGCTGGGACCGGTCAGGCCTGGCCCCCGTGGCGTGCCCTGCAGCTTGGGGCAGTTCCTTTGAAGCTAACTAGAGAAAGACACAGCGCCACGTCCAGGAGGGAAGCAGGCTGGCTGGCTAGCAGGTAAGCGTGGTGAAATGATAGGACCTTTTTGAGGATCTAAAGGCAGGGCCAGAGAGGTGACGGGGCTCGAGGGGACAGATGGCCACAGTCAGTCACATCCCTTAGGCGCATCAGGTGCATGAGGGTACTACCGTGTGACTTTACAGCTAGGTGCACGCATTGCCGAGAGGACCGAAATGCTGTCACAGACGGGAAGCGCTCCAGTGGCACGGACCCATGGCCTCAGGCTTTGCCAGTGTAATGAACGAGGAAGTTTCTCACACCTTCCAGAGGCAGCGTTCCATTTGAATCTAGAATAAAATGCAAAGGAGCTCAGAGAGCCCCGCCGCTCCTCGGGGCATTCCCAGTCTCCTTCCCCAGAGGCTGGCTGTGTGATCAATGGCACAGGCTTCTGGTCATGAGGGGCTCTGGGGTCCCAGCGGGGTCTCGGGTGGATGTGAGGGTGGGGCACACTTGAGGATGATGAACCAACAGGCCCTGCCTCCTGGGTCCAAAGAGCCGATTAGGAAAGTTCTGGATCCCAGTCACGGTCTCTGGCTTTCATGATGAGGGAAGGACCCGGAAAATACCAAACAACAAGAGAATCCTTCCAAATCCTTCCTCTCGGGGAAGCTGGATCACTCGGTGTAAAGGGGGGCTTAGCCGGGGACGCTCTGCTCCTCCTCGGCCCTAGCTGGGAGGTTCGGAACTGGCAGGATTGTAACTACGTTCGCTCCGCGGCGTGAGAGGGCCCACGCCCTACAGAAGGGGCCAGCAGGGGCACTGGACGCGCCCGGGGCTGCAGAGGCTGGGGCCCGCTCGCCAGGCCGGTACAGTGCGGGCGATGAGGAGCCACTTGGCCCCATCGTCTCTTCTCAGACACCTCGGCTGGGACTCTGCTCTCTCAGGGTGAGAGCTTGGGAAGCCCTGGGGTGCCCTGGGTCAAGTGCGTAAGCAGTGGGCTAGGATCCTCCCCAGCAGTGAGGGAGATCAATCTGGGGTGTGGGCATCTACAGAGAGATGGACGCTTTGCAGAGCATACGCTGCCCCTCACCCCCCAGCACTAATCCTTCCTGTTAAAATTATTATTATTATTATATAAATTCTAAAAACTCTAAATAATCTGTCTAGGGATATTCGAGGCCCATCACCCAGGCTAAGGCCACTTGAGACTCTACAGGGAAGGGTTGAGAAACAAGGGCTCCAAGAAACAAATTATTTGGAAAAGGGCTGGATCCCAGCCCAGCACCACAAGCGCGGCACATCAGGCTAAATGCCCACTCAGCCTGGGGGTGGCAGTGAGTCATGGGGCATCAGGGGACCGCCTTCTGTGTCTCAGGAGCCACCATCATCAGGGCACATCAGGGGAGCCCTGACACCACCCCCTGGGACCCAGGGCCATGGCACTAAGGGCTGTGACATTCACCAGTGGTGATGGGTGCTGCTCGGGTCCACACCAAGGCACCGGGAGGCATTCACACACAGAGCGAGGGCATACCCACCGGCTCTGGGAGGTGGACATGGTGAGAGCAGGTGGGGATAGGTCTCCAGCAGAAAGAAGGAGTGGGTTGTCGTCATCTCTGCTTGAGGTCAAATGTCACCCCAGTCGATCCCTCTGGAGAATGGAGAGTTTGGGGACCTCGCTGGAGGTCCGGAGACTCGTGCCATCCACCTGCTCTGGGCTCCTGGGAAGAAGCTGGAGGGGGAGGTGAGGAAAGAAGAGGGTGGGGAAGACCAGTGGCGCCCCCCCCCCCCCGGGGGCCTCAGCTTCCTAACAACGCAATAGGGAGGGAACAAAAAGCCCAACCGCCCACAGCCAGTAAGAGAAGAAGACCTCTCAGGACGTGAGCTCTGGCTTCTCTTTTCCTTCCCCAGTATCGAAGCGTCTTAGAGAATTACCTCACAGACTCCATCAAGCTCTCACCAGAAGACCAGCCCAGGAGTAGGTGCTGCTGATCTCCCAGACTCCCACTCTGGTGCTCCGACAAAGCCTGCCTGGGGCCTGGGCATCCCGGCCCCCACCAGCGCCCCCACCTGCCCAAGCTCAGCCCAAGCAGCCTAGGCTCTGCGGCCAGAGCCCTCCACCCCCTCGCCTCTGTGCTGGGTCCAGATCAGAGTACAGCCCCTGCCTCGGGCTGAGTGTAGGGAGGACCCGGCTGGGCCCTCAGGGGCCCCGATGGAACCCAGAACGTCACAGCCAAATCTTGGCCCTGGAGGAGTCACAGGTCCCTCACTGGCTCCAGCCTACCTGCTACCCACCCTCCCCGAACACAGCCCTGCTCCAGAACGCACATCTCTGCGGATGGACAGGCCACTGTCTCTCCTCTTCTTCTCTCCTGTGAACTGGCCTTCCTCGCCCAAGCCACCACACAGCCCCAAAGCCCCAGCACAGCTTTGGAACAGGGCACAGCTCAGGCTGCCTTGGTCACCAGGGCCAGAAGGTGAGGGCCTGGACCTCACATGAGGGCCTGCTTCAACCTGTGGCGGCCACTGTTCAGGCCTGGAACATTGCTCTGTCCCCTCCAGGGTAGGGGACTGAGAGACCAGGAAAGGCACCAAGGACTGGCTCATTCTTCTCTGCTGGCTGCTCAGAGACTCCTATAAATCTCTCTGAGCCTCGGCTTGCTCGTCTGCCAAATGGGGGTATGTGCCCTGCCCACCGCAGAGAATATGATTTTGAGGACCAGAAGCTCCGCTTCAATCTCAGTTGCTCTTGTTGACATGCATTTATTTATTCCTTCAACGAGTATTGTTGAGAATCTACTATGTACAACGCACGGAGGTCCAGTGACAAATGAAACCAGCAAAGACTCTGCTCTCCAGGACCCCATATTCTGATAAGGGAGAGAAGCCCTAGGCACAGAATTGAAACAGACATTCTCAAATAGTAGATAAGTGCTCGAACAAAGCAAACAAGGAAATGGGATAGAAAGAGACAGGAGCTGAGGTTGGTGCTGTTTCAGACAAAATGGTCCAAGAGGGCTTCCCCGAGTAGGTGTCATTTGGCCCAAGAACTAGAGAAGAATAGGTGACTGCCACTAGAGATCTAGACAAAGATCATTCCAGGGAGAGGAGGCAGCAAAAGCCAAGGCCCTTAGGGGAGGACAAGCTTGCTGTGTTCCAGGAACAGTGAAAGGACATTCATTTACCTGAAGACTCCAAGCTGCTGTCCCAGAGACAAGTGAAGGCGACCCCACCCCGCGAGCTGCTCCTTGAGCCTCTGCTGATTGGCCACCAGAGGGCAGCAGTGCCCCTTCCCCTGTAGGCTGGATGGCCAGCGGCCGAGGCATGACACTTGAAGGGGGGTGCTTTTCTCTCTCCGTGCTGATCCTCAAAGCTGGTCCTCAGGCTGTGGGCATGTTTAACCCTGTGAGATCTGCGGGGCAGGAGAATCCCAATTTCTTACACCTAGCAAGAAATGGTCAAAAACTGAAACATGAATAATTCAGGCAAGAAATCCACATCAGTGAGGGGTCTGGAAAACTCATGGACTCCATGTCCCTGCAGACTCTTCTGGCAACAGACAGCATAGACAGGGCCCGGCCTCAAGGGGGTGGACCAGATGACCTTTCAGAGGCTCCCAGGCCCTATCAATGCCCACCATGCAAGTCTCCTGTCTCCACAGAAGTGTCCTGCCCTGAGCTCCGAGCAGAGCTGGGATGTTAACCTAGGACTTCTGATGTCATCTGACTCTGAAGATACTCCCGGAGGTAGGGAATCCTGGGGGGGAGGGGCCAGAGGAGAGTTTGGGGAGCCTCGTCTCCCCAGCCAGCTGTGGAGTAAGGACTGGCTCGTCCTGGGCAGCGGCAAGTGTCCGGGAGCAAGCCACTGTCTCTATGTCCTTCATGGGAGTGGCATTCTGCATGTCACACAGGCTCTCCTGGGAGTCCGCCGGACTGTGGGTCGGACATACGGTGTTCAGGTCATGCATACAGCAGCTCATGCACTGCAATGGACACACGAACTGTTTCTAAATGAGTGCCACAAATAATAAACGTGTCCTTCTTTATTGTTCTCCTTTTTGGTGTTTTGTTATTAAGCGTAGAAAACAAACAGGGGCGCCTGGGTGGGTCACTCGGTTAAGGGTCTGCCTTCCGCTCGGGTCATGATCCCAGGGTCCTGGGATCGAGTCCAGCTTCGGGCTCCCTGCTCAGTGGGAAGCCTGCTTCTCCCTCTCCCCCGCCTGCCGCTCCCCCTGCTTGTGCTCTCACTCTCTGTCAAATAAATAAATAAAATCTTTTAAAAAATAAAAATAATTTTAATAATAAAAACAAACATGTTTCCATAATTCAAAATTCAAAAGATACTAAAGAGAAGACAACAAAAAGTTAGGACTGGCTTACATAACTGGCGGGGCCCAGTGTGAAATGAAAATGCCCCGCCCCTTGTTCAAAAATGATTAAGAGTTTCAAGATGGTGACAGTGGATCTTTAAACCAAGCACCCAGCCCTTGGAGAACAGGTTACACATACCCAGAGCTGTCCCTGAGGAAGCGGCTCTGTTTTCAGTGCCTTTCAGAATGATAGAGCCCCTGACCAGGCCCACCTGGGCCGCAGACACACTGCCACTTGAAGATGAGGGTTCCATCTTTGCCAGAGCCACGTGGAGAATCGACCCCAGGCTAACGTGGGCATTTTGACTTTTCTCCAGAGTCAGGAGCAGGACAGAACTTTCCATGTGGGAGGGCAGAGCACCCCCACTGCTGAGTCTGAGACTGGCCCTTGGTAACCCAGTAGGGGTGGGTGCCGCAGAGGGAGGCAACATGTGGGGGCTGCGACTCTGGGCTAAGTGACACCACCGGAGCTCAGAGCGGGGCATGGGCAGCACCTCCTGGGGCCCCTTCACCACCATCCCTTCAGACACCAGGACCCCAATTAATAAGACGGCTCCAACCCAGGCCACCCCTGTCCCACCACAGCCCTGCCCCAAGGGGCAGCTCCAGGCTGCAAATGAATAAGAGAGAGGATCCCAGCCAGAGTTCGGTGGCACACACGGCTGGGGCTTGGGAAAAAAACAAAACCAAATCTTATCACCAAATAAACCTGGGCTGGGCCTGGCTGGGTGCCACACTGCCCCAGGGGATTTGGTGGAATTTCTGCCGTTTGCTCCCACTCAGCAGAGGCCCCCTCACTGCCCTGCTCCCAGCCGCAGGCGGCTCCGCAGAGTGCGGTGTGTGGCCGGCACCCACCAGGCAGCCTTGCTCCCAGGCACACACAGGCCGGTGGCGTGTCGGCTGTGTGTGTGTGTGTGTGTGTGTGTGTGTGTGTGTGTGTGTGTGTGTGGTGTGTGCATGGAGCAGTATGTGTGTGTGTGTGTGTGTGTTCATGGAACAGTGTGTATATGGGGAGGGCGGGGAGCGGAGTAGGGACTTAGAGGGCCAGACAGTGGGTTTCCCTTGTTGAAGTACAGAAAATAATCTAAACAAGCTCATAAGATTGGACGAAAGCAGTAAAACAGGTGGAGGAGGAGGGAGGAGGGGTGGCACAGGAGCTGTGGAGAGCCTTCCTTGTGTCAGTGAGGCCCCAGGACAGCCCAAGGTGGAGGGGTTAGCCTCAGGCCCAGAAGAGATGGCTGAGGTTGCCCCCGCCCTCTCCCCCCTCCCCTCTGCTCCACCTGGTCCAGGCAGCTGGCGTGTCCTGCCTAGACCGCTCTGTGCCCTCCCCACGGGGCTCCTGCCAGCCCTCTTGCTCCTTTCCCAGCCACTCCACATACAGCCCTCCCCGTGGGGTCCGCGCAGACAGAATCCCTCTGTGGTCCCCCTGCTGCCTGCTCGGGCCTTAGCCCTGGCCACCGCCTCCCTCAGCCCCACACGCAACAACTCCTCTCGGTTCCCCAAAGATGCCTGTCTCCTGCGCTAGTCCCCCCTTAGCTGCTAGTTGTCAGCTAACACATCGCTACTGCTAGTCGGCCTTCTCGGAAACCTGGGGCCTTCCATCAGCCCCCACGAACCCCTGTTCTCCGTGCCAGAGCCCCAGCTCCACCAGGGGGGAGTTTCACCAGCTTTATTCCCCATCGTCCACCCGGTGCCCAGAGCGATGCCTGACAAGTCCTTGGTATTCAGTAAATATTTCTGGAAAGTCAGCTCCTAGAATAGTTCATCCTAATTATTCATCTACATGTCCTTAGACTGGGGCTCCCCAAAGGCTGCTTTGACTCATCGTTAACCCCAGCACTCAGCAGAGACATTGGCGCGTAGCAGGTGACACATAAATACTGTGGAACTGACAGAATACCACACAGCTAATAAAACGAATGATAGAACGTTCTGTGTAGTGACACGGAGTACAACATCTGAGGAGCATTGTTAGCTGAAAAGGCAATGGTGGAAGCATATGTGTAAGATGCTATCCTGTCAGTAAAAAGAGGCCTAAATAAGACTTTACCTTCATTTTTGTTTGTACATAAAGAAAACTCTGGAAAGATGCATAAGAAATTAATAAAAGTGACTACCTTTCAGAGGGGGGACTGGGCAAGTGGGAGTCAGATATAGGAGTAAGACTCTGCTTATATAATCTTATAACTTTGAATTTTTAACTCTTTGAATGTATTACATAATCAAACATTTTTAAAAAGGAAAATGAATAGGGGCGCCTGGGCGGCTCAGTCGGTTGGGCATCTGCCTTCGGCTCAGGTCATGATCCCAGGGTCCCTGCTCAGCGGGGAGCCTGCTTCTCCCTCTCCCTTTGCCCCTCTCCCCAGTTTGTGTCCTCTTTCATTCTCTGTCTCAAATAAATAGATAAATCTTTAAAAAAAAAAAAGGGGGGGGGAATATTGGTGGAAAAAAGAAGGGGCAGAACAAGCAGGGAGAGAGGGCGAGCTCCAAGCAGGACCTAGCTGCCTTGGGTCAGTTGCAACACACAGCCTTGACTCCAAGGTTGACAGAATTGGACTCTGTCATAGCAGGACACACGTCTAAGAAATCCCCCAAGCCCACATGCTCTGGCCAAGATGCCAAGTCTCCCGGGCGGGACAAGATCAGCTGGGGTTTTCTGGTTCTCCTGGGATGTTAGTCAATAACTGAACAGGTGTTTCCAACCCCAGAGGCTCAGCACTGGAGAGAAACTACCAAGTTTGCACACTGCTGTGAATTACCATGTGAGTGACTGACTACCCGTAGGGGTAGGATTCCCCAAGGTTAATATCAAGACTTACCAGGTAGTCGACACTCTGGAGCCCACTTTCCTAAGCCCGACACTGACCCCAGAAAAGATCCTCCTCCAAGGATGGGCCCCAGATAGACCGGTACAGCTACTTTGGGGCTGTATTGAATAAAAGCACCACATACAGGCTCTGTGACCCTGCAACCCCACCCCTGACATACATAACCCCGGCTGGGTGGGCACCAGATGACATGATCGAGAATTTTCTTTGTAGCATTGTTTGTAACAGAAAAAAGAAAAGAAAGAAAACAAAACTGGAAATGACCAAGACGTTCTTCTGCAGAAAATTGGATAAATAAAACGTGATATATTCAAACAATGGAAGTTTACAGCAGTGGAAACGAATAAACTAAAGCCACATACATCAGCTGGGTGAATCTCAAAAGCATATGGAAGATAATAAGCCACAGAAGGAGACAGACTGTTATCATTTAAGTAAAGTTCGAAAGCAAGCAAAACTAGATGGTTTATCTTCACACATACTTACCACAAACACATCTGGGAAAACAACATAGAGCAATAAAAAAACGTACAAACAAGGGGATGATGAGCCCAAAACTTAGAAAGCAGTTACCTTGGATGGGGGCCGGGGTTGGGGAGAAGTGGGGGGACCCTATAGGCACCAGACACACCAGGCAACTGGACAATGTGGGGAACACCCAGGCCTCCTGGTGGGCTGTGAGGCCGCAGGCAGTCATCTAATTACACTTTGCGTCTTAGATGTGTGTTACACATATTCTTTTTATGACACAAATACCCAAATTTTAAACCTTCAACCACAGCCTGGGCTTTGGAGTCGAGCGCACTTGAGTTTGAACCCTGACTGTCTTTCCCATCGCTGTGTGACCTTGGGTGTATGACCTGACCTCTCAGAGTTTCCATTATCTCACCTGTCCAGCGGGAATCATGGTGCTAACCTCGAAGGGCTCTAGTTAGGTACAGTCGTCCCCACCCCTTACCCACAAGGGATACATTCCCAGATCTCCCCCGCCCCAGGGGGTACCTGAAACTGCAGATAGCACTGAACCCTACGTATTACACTCTGCTCCTATACGTATCTACCTATGATAAAGCTCAATATATATATTTGTAAATAAGGCACAGCAAGAGGCTAATAGCAATAACGGAAATAGAACAATTATAATAACATACTATAATAAATGTGATGTGAGTGCGGTCTCTTTCTCCGAATCTCCTATGGTACCGTACTCACACTTCTTGTGACAACGTGAGATGATAAAATGTCTACGTGATGAGACGAAGTGAGGGGAGTGATGTAGGCACTGTGACGAAGCCTGAGGCTGCTACTGACTGTCAGATCCGTCAGGAAGGTCATCTGCTTCAGGACTGCAGTTGACCGCGGGTAACCGTGACCGCGGATAAGGGGAGACCGCTGTCTGTGCGGTGCCTAATTCGTGGTCAGAACTCAATAGCTGGTGGTTTGCATTGGGTCAGGAGCAGTTGCAGGGGTGTTCGTTTCAAATCGATTTGTGAATAAAGGCGTAAGACTCTGGCGTCCCCACTGCAGGCTAGGGGTGGAGTAAATGGGAGTTAGGTGAATGAGCAAACAGACAAAGGAACTCCTTCATTCGATCCGTATCTCTCTGTGTCCTCCCCTGAGTGAGCTCTGGGACCCAAGTGGTCTGGTTAGCATCGTGGCTACTTCAGACAAAAGGTAAAGTACCACTCTCACACCCACCCAGTCTCTAGAAGCAGGCAGCCGGCAAGCTTAGCTCCAGGAAGATCCTGCCTCCACTCTCCGAACTGAACCCAAGTTCCCTGCGTGAGGAACTCGCTGTATCCCCCCTGCCCCCGCAGCAGCTGGCACACTTCTAGGCCCCCACAGCTGCTCGCCAAGACAGCTGCTTTGGGAGAAAGGAGGCCTTTGGTCTGCAGGGAGCGCCCCAGACCTTCGTGCAACCTTGGGCCATCACTCCTGAATCCGTAGGAGTTTCCCTTGACCTTCAAGTCTCAGCAACATTTGTCTCACATACAATGACAGCCCATGATGAGAGGAAATGTCGGTGGATTTCCAAGCCCTGAAAATAGGAGAGACTGATATTTGTAGGTCTTGTGGAATCCCTACCAGTCTCTGATTTGATTTTTTCCCCCTGTTTCAGACGACACATCTAGGGGAGGGAATTCCGTGTGAGGTCATGGCCGGACTTGTATATTTGAAGTCAGATCATCTTAAGCCTTTGTGTGATCTTGAGTCAATATCCTTTCTAGAATCATCTTAGTTTTCTCCTCCGTAAAATGGGGCGATGATTATTTCTTGCCTACTTCACAAGGATGATACGAAAATAAAAGAAAATCATGACTATGTTGGTGATTTGGAAACTATACAGCTCTATATAGTATGATGTAGAGAAAGATTACTGCATTTGGGGTCAAGATTCCTTGGTTGGTTTGTTGGTTCGTTGGTTGGTTGGTTGGTTTTTAGCTGTCAATTATGTACTGAGGCTTATTATATACCATCCACTGTTCCGAGCACCTTATGAATATTAACGCCTGTGGTCCTCACCCACAATCGTACAAACTAGGAGGTGTATTATCCCCCCATCAGACCGCTGGGGGAACGGGGCACAGAGATGTTAAGTAACTTGCCAGAGTTGCACACTAGTTAGGCAAGACAGTAGAGGGTGAGCAGGGGCCAACGTTGTCATTGTTTTGGCCTCTGTTCCCTTGTTGTCAAGGGGGCATACGGAGACCCGCTGTGTCGCAGGAGTCTACGTGGCGTACAAACTGTGAAGTGCTATCCCAGCCTGGGCATTATAGTGTTTGCTGTTCTTTGCCTCTTTGTTCCTGTACTACTTGGTCCTTATCTCCACTTAGTGTGTTCCTATCATTTCATAGTTGGCCATGTAGGTTTCCGTGTCTCTCAGTAAACTGTGAATTTTTTTTAAAGATTTTTTATTGATTTATTTGAGAGAGAGGGAGAGAACACAAGTGGAGGGGAGGGGCAGAGGGAGAAGGAGAAGCAGACTCCCCACTGAGCAAGGAGCCCAACACGGGGATTGATCCCAGGACGAGGGGATTATGACCCAAACCAAAGGTAGACTCCCAGGCGCCCCGAAACTGTGAAGTTTTGAGGGCAGGACCAGATCCTGGTATGGAATAAGTAGGAAACAGAGGTATAATTATGCATGCTAATCACCACTCTCTACTGAGCCCCTACTAGTAGCCGACACTCGCACATAATGCCGCGTTTAATCTTCAGTGTAGAAGTTACTATTATACCTGTTCGCAGAGGAGGAACAGAGGCTCAGAGGGGTGAGTAACTTGCCCATGGTCATTCACCAGGGAGTGACAGAACCGTGATAGGAACTTGCATCTCTCTGACTCCAAAATCCACGCTCCCTCACCAGCCCCAAGCTGTGGCTGGGTATTGTGATCCACACGCACTCGCTCGTGCAACAGATATTTCCTGAGCACGTTCCAGGTGCTTTACAGGGAGAAGGAGGAGGCTGATGAGGCCTCTGTCCATACAGAAGACAGAACGGATAAGTGAACAAGTGACTACGACTGGCGCTGCTGTGGTGCGCTGGGAGTCCCGTCCACGTGGGGAGGCGAAGAAGGATCTGAGAAGGGGCCTGCGGAGCTGAGCTCTGAGCGATGAGGAGAAGCTGGTCTCCAGCAGACCTTGGAGGAAGAACCAACAAAGGCAAAGAGGCTGAGGTGGGAATGAGGTGAGAATGTTCTCCAAGCTATAGGGCGGCCTGTGAGCCTAAAGAGTCATGAGAGGGGCGCCTGGGTGGCTCAGTTGGTTAAGCATCCAACTCTTGATTTCAACTCAGATCACGCTCTCAGGGTCGTGAGATCGAGCCCCCTCTGCTCTTCCCCCTCTTCTCCCCCCACACCTCTGTCTCTCTCTCAAATAAGTAAAATCTTTTTAAAAATAAAAAATAAAACATTTTGAGAAAGACAGACAGCAGTAACGGGTGAGGTAAGAAAAGCTGGACCCACACCATGCAGGTCCTCAGAGCCTGCAAAAAGGAGCACCGGGGAAGCGTCCGAGGTGTCCAGGCAGAAGAGGGATGTGATCTGATTTGTGTTTTAGAAGAGATATTATTATTGTTTGAATAGCATTGGAGGGGTGCCGGGCTGGCTCAGTCAGAAGAGCCTGCAGCTCTTGATCTCGGGGTCGTGAGTTCAAGCCCCACGTTAGGTGTAAATAAACAAATTTTTTAAAAATATAAATAAATAAATAGCATTGAGCTTTGCTAATAGTAAATATAATAATATGTTTTTAATGTGTTTAGAAGGGAGAGAGCGAACAAAAGAGGACAGAAAAGGTGGAGTAGGGTGGGAGTGGAGAAAGTCATTCCGCTAACAAAGGACTTTGCAGGTGTTTTCCTTCGGCTCCGCTTCAGCTGAATTAAGCCTCATTCATCTTATATATAATAATAATGAGCTGCAGATGGAAATAACTAAATCAATGTCCAGGGTTCCATTACCAGAGGGATCAGATTTCTTCTTCCTTCTCTTTCCACCCCAAGGAAAGAGGTGGCTCTTAACCGTGGGGGAGAGGGGACCCATCTCCTGCTGTCTGGAGGGGCTATCAATTGAGCCCTTTGAAGGATGCTTCTTAAGACCAGACCCTTCTCCCCTGGAGCAAGGCTCTTGATTTCTCGATCAGTTCAGTCTCCGTTAGACCATGGTCTGGGAGTTAGGCTTTCTGTGGGTTCTTACTGTAGCCTTGGCTGCCCTATGGGAAGTGATGGGACGTGGACAGACAAACTCAGCTTCATCTCAGCTCCACTTACACGAATTTATGAGCAGAAACAAAATCCCACAGAGCTATGGCCAAGGGAGGGCTTTAAGAGGGCATCCCACACACCTCAGGATCCTTGGGGGTCCTGGGTCTTGGCCGAGTGCTGCCTCTCTTCTTTAAATCAGGTGTTTAACTGCTTGGCTTCTCCTCCCTGTCCCTTTCACCAGGCTCCTATCCAGTCCTCTTCTCCCTCCTAGAGAGGAAGCAGATCCACACCTTAGGAGGCTGACAAGAAACAAAGGAAAGAAAACTTCGAGAAAGAAATGTTTAAGAAGCAAAAGATTGTATTTCAAAATTTCTAGAAAACGGAATAATCCCACCCCTGCAAATGACAAAGAATTATGCAAATTGTAATGCCAACTAGTACACGGTCACATTTCCTCCTCAGTATTTCCAACCCTAGCTTTTCGTACCCCTGAAGCTGTTTGGGGGTGAGGGGACTCTGGCAGAACCCCCTGTCCTAATAATGCAAAGTTGGCAGAGTTGAATTTTCAACCTCTCACTCCTAGGATTACAGATTTCTTACTTGGGCTATTTCCCCTCCATACCCTGAACAGGGCAAAGCCGTTTTCCCAACCCCCGCCTCCCCCCAATATTTCCCCTTGTCCTCGTGACTGGATAGGACATTGATGTACCCTTACTCAGAGATGATGAGGCAGGTTTGGAGGAGGGAGGAGCTGAAAACAGATTCATGCTAATAGAGTCTCTTTATGCTAATGATATGCAAATACAACTGATTTTTCTTTTCTTGGCCCCCTGGAGCTAAGAAATGACTTGTCTATGTGCAGTGGACCGAAAAGAGGCCCAGAGAGAGAGCTAGAGAGAGGGAAAGGGAAGAAAGAGAGGCCGAGAGCCCTGGCGGACTCCCCACCCCCAGACTCAGCTGACCCCCGGGCAAAGGACAGTCGACAAGGCAGTACAGGCCGCCTGGAGGCAGCTGCAGATTCCGGCACGGAGCCGGAGGAGCCGGAGTGGAGCTGAGAGGGGATGGGTGGGGGTGGGGGAGCTTCGCCTGTGTCCTGAGCTTTCAGGACAGGTGCTACCCCCTTGCCCCCGCCCTCGGTGGGGAGTGCCTCTGTGCCTCTCACCACCTCCCTCCACCTGTGTAGAGCTCTTCCCCCTCTGCGCTATTATCTCTTACAGTTGCTCATAAATGACGACACCCCCCAGCGGCCCGCCCAGCACTTGAACCCCTTCTGGCCGAGGTGGCCTGCCTGAGGATTAGCTCCTCTTTGGAGAGCCCACAATAGCCCTCCACATCTTTTGTGCCTCTGTTTGCTGCAAATATTAAAGCTCTCTCCTGAAACCCATTACAGGCAGTGGGGACAAAGGCTTTCCACGGGTCTCCAGGACAGAGCCAGCGCCAGGATGTTCCTGGCTACTGTGCCTGCCGCCTCACCTGCCGCTTCTTCTCCAGTTACCCCCGGAGGGAAATAATCCACATTCACACCAGACATCTCTAGGCCAAGGCAGTGGGCAGGC
>NW_024424452.1:104783014-104791106 GCF_017311325.1 Ursus maritimus | reverse complement strand
GGGGGGGGGGGGGGGGGGGGGGGGGGGGGGAACGGCACAGTTGTGAGATGGAAGGAGCTGGGGTGAGGGAGCTTCGAGTGGAGCTGAGGACACAACAGCAGGGGCACCAAGGGCTCCTTTGCCATCAGGCCTTCCCGAATGCTGCTACCCCTGCCTGGAACATTCCTCCCTTTCGCTTACCAGTCTAATCTTCCGAGGCTAGTTTTCTTCATCCCTCTGGTCTCAGCTTAGACTTTGCCTCATCACCTCGTCCAGGAAGCCATCTTTGCTTCTCAAATTTAGGTGTCCCTCCTCAGTACTCGAACCTGGTAATATAACTGCTGCTCGGAGTCCACCTCCCTGTCCCTCTGACAGCCCGGACTCTGAGCAACCCAGGGGCAATTCCCCATGGCACCCACATATAACACAACTCTTGGAGTGTGGCAGATAAATACGGTTGAATAAATGAATGGTTGAATGAATTCGGCAGGTGTGGGCCATGCTTGGGCCTTGAGTCCTCAGCATTCTGACCAAAGTGATGCTGAGTCACGAAGGGACCCGGGGAGGGAAGGGCCAAGACTCTCTCACAGTCTTCTCTGGAGACTCCTGTCTAGTGACTATTACCGGGCTGAGAGTCTACCAGCCATAGGAGCTTGGGCAAGTCTCTGATTCCCCCCACCCCCACCTCACATACACACCCCGACCCTCAGTCCCCTCTTCTGGCAAATGGGAAGAATAACATTGGGAAGATGGAGAGAGTGCTCTGGAAAAGGCCAAGAAGTTAATGCATGATCTGTTAGGTGGGGAGATGTGAAGGACCATGGCTCGGGGCAAGAGGGCCACCTCAGGAGAGGAAATGGGGTTCTTTAGGCAGGACGTGGAGCTTCCAGCAGGTACCCAGCTGCCACCTGTCACAGGAGCTGGGTGGAGACATGGGGGTCCTGCTTCCAGGTCTGAAGGCCAAGTCTGCACAGGAGGCAACCCTCGGGCCTGAAAGCAGCTGACCCATTTCTTCCTGCCCTTTCACTCTCTTGGTTACTGGAAGCAAAAAAGCCTGGGCGTATGACGGCTGAATCCAACGTCTCGGAGCCCAAGTGACTCATTCCTCTCTGCCTCGACTTCCTCTCCTGTAAAACAGAAGTAATGGCAGTGCTAACTCCCAGGGCTGCAAGGAGCTTAAGGGAGATGATTCAAAGGTTTAGCGGCATTGCCAGCACCTAAGAAGTGCTCGAGGACAAGCCGCTGTTCCAGTCTGTCCCAGTACTCAACCTCGCCTCCGTGTGGGGAAGCACACAGATCATCCTCCCATTTTACAGAAGGAGAACCCCTAGAAGGAGGTTCCGGAACTTACCGCGGGTTACCGATGACTCAGGAAGGGGAGTTGGACAGACCTAGGGTGCCCCAGTTTCTACTCCCATTTCCTTGTGGTTTGGCACTTGAATCATTCTCTCATTACTTCATACGTACAAGTCCGGCCACCCCAGGAGCAGGGACAGAGGTTTCTCCTGTGTCCCTCTTAACCCTTGGGCAGTGCTGGGCTGTAGAAACCCTCAGAAACTAAATAGCGGGGAGGCAGACAGACAGATGGCAAGGCAGAAGTAGTTGCCTGATCGCTCGAGGCTCCCAGAGAAACCTGAACTGAATGAACTAAAGCCGCCTGCACCCAGCAGGGGTACCTGGGTGGCCCAGGTATCCAGCAGCAGCGGGGAGCAGCGCCCCGGTGACTCTGGCAGCCACGGGGGAGGGGGGAGCTCAGGGAAGATCCCCGGCAGGCCTGGCTGGGCTACTGGCTCTGAGGCAGGGGCTTCCCCAGGGGACAGTCAGTGGCTGGGGCAGCCTGGGCTGCTCAGCTTGCCCATAGGCTTCATAGTCATAGGGAAGGAGGTTCCACTGGAAATGGGGCCCCAGGCTTGAAAGCTGGCAGCCAGTCCAGCTCTCTCGATGTTTCCCTGCAGGATCATAAAGGCAGAGACGGGGGGGGGGGGGGGGGTATCTCCCCAGGGAGGAGAATGACGCCACAGAAGGGCCTTCCAGCCTTCCGAGCACCGCGTCCCATGCCCACCCAGGATCTCCGCACATCCTCCCCTTCTCCCCGCTCCTGCTTTGGGGATCCAAACCATGCCAGTCTCTCTAGGCAAAAACCACACCTCTGTGAGCCACAGCCACCCAGGTGTCTGCCCTGGGCGGACACAAGGACAAAGGCTTTCCAGGCAGAAGGGACTCCCCACCTGACCCTCAGCTCAGGAGGGCGGGCACCGTGGCCTTGCGGGCCGTTCTCTTCCCTGCACTGAGCAAGGGCTGGCCCAGCGCAGACGTTAAACCATATCTGAGGAAAACAACTGAATGAACTGTCCTCAAAAAACACCAGGACAGAAGCTCCCACAGCCTTCGTCCTGGACCCGCGTCAGCACCTCACAGGTCCCTTCCTGCCATCTCACCTCGGTCCTTTCTTGTTTAATCTCTGATTGTTAGGTCAAGAGTCTGATAAATAAGCCTCTCCGAGTTCTTGGATGGCGATAAGGCGCCCCCTCAGCCTTTGCTGGAATAAGTAATCCTAAAAATATCTTTCATCACTTCCTTGGCTCTCCTCTTGGCCCATCTCCAAGCCCTTCCTCACATTTCCTCCTTGGACCCGAACCTGAGCATTCCTGGCTGGGTCTGCCAAAGAGAGCTCTCCTGTGAAGAAGCCTGGGGTGGGGGTGGGGTGAGGTGGGGGTGGGACTGGAAGGTGAGAGCAATTTTCCACTTCAAGGGCCTCCAGCCAGGGGACTGCCTTCTTGCCTGGGCTTCTGAAACTCTGCTCATTCAACCGGTCTTATCTCACTGCCACCAACCCAGACTCCTTCCTGGCATCCCAGCAGATTAGTCCCTCCGTCAGAGTATGGTGTGATGACCTCATGCTCTCACTCCGGGCCTCCTAGCTCCTGACCTTCAGTTCCTCAGAACTCTCCCAAAGAGCCTATCAGAATGCAGATTCCCGAGCTCCAGCCTCAAAAATTCCAATCCCAAGGTGCTGGGGTCAGGCCCAACCAGCTTGATCTTAACAGCGCCCCCCAGGTGCTGCCAGTCCAGTACACTGCCCCCGGACCACCTCTCCTGGGAGACCAGAGGGCGGGCTGAGGGGTGGACGGCTCCTGCAAAGGAGCAGAGAGCTGGTCTTGCTGCCCACACTAGGCGGGAGGCAGATGGACAGGTGGGGCAGGACACCAGCCGGGATCTGGGATCTAGCCACAGTGGGAAAGTGAAACCCTCTCCCACCATCCCCCAACTCAGGCCCAGGGTAACAAGAAGCAGAGGAGAGGCAGACAAGGCCCAGAGAGGAGAAGAAATGACACAGCCTGGCCGGGCAGCTTCCCTAGTGACAAAGGTTTCACTGGGTCTCAGGGCAGCGAACAGGCGCAGACTGGCTGCCCCGTTGACGGGGACATCTGATTGCTGGACCAGGGGGCAAGGGCAGGGTGATGGTCCACCTCCATCTGGGTGGAGTGACCCCCAGTCTCTGCCTCCGTCTTTCAGGAGTTATTCCAGCAGCCCAGCCCAAGCCTCTTGAGCTCCCCCCAGCCTAAAGATGAGCAGAAAACACTCCCCATTACCCCTCCACCCCAGCCGGTCCGGGGACCCCTCCGCAGTCCTGCCCTCCAACCCCCAGATTCAGCCAGGCCGTGTGCAAACGTGCTGCCCCCCAACCGCACATGGGGAGCCCCAGGGAGTCCCAGACATCAAGGTGCTCAGGAATTGGAGCAGGAGGCCTGGCCCACGAATCCTGGCTCTGTCACTAACAAGCAGTGTGAGCTGGGGCAGGGTCCTGGCATCTCTGAACGCTGGTTTCTTCTTCTATAAATGGGGCCCAGAGTGCCCTTGAGGATCAAACCATGAGATAAACTGTCCAGAGGAGGCTGGTGTGAAGCACTCACTTCGAATGTTCTCCGTGTTCCTACCAGAGGCCTGCCCGGGGAACCAACGAAAGGAGACGTCTATTCAGCCTCTCTGGTGCTCAGGAAGGTGACCTCCGAATAAAGATGTCCTCGCCAGTGCTCCTTCTGGGGGTATCTGGCACTCTCTGGAAAAGGAGTGCTTGATCCATCAAATGTATGCGTGCTCTGTTGCCTAGACATTGGCCGCTCAGCCTCAGCTGGCCTGGCCTTGACCCTGGCCTTCAGACACCTTCCTCTGTAAACCCAAATCCTAAGCCCCTCCGAAGCCTGCAGACTCCAGCCCGCACTGAGTTCTTCCATCACTCCCCAGACTAGGTCACCTGTCAGCCTTCTCCCTCCGCAGAGGCTCCACCCTCCCCAAGAGCAGACTCTGGGATTTGCCTATTTAATCCCAACCTCAAATGATCAGGTTCCAAAGAATTCAAATGTCACGAAAGACACATCACCCAAACCATCCCCAAGCCCGTCCCTCTCTGGGCACGTGGAAGCTAGCAGAGGGTTCTGCAGCATCAGGTGAGGTCACGGTGACCCAGCACAGAAATTCAGGCTGGGGGCAGGGGAGGGAGCTTTCTAGTTGGGGGCCTGCCAGTGGTAGTGTTCACTGCTCCTATTCGGCAGTGAAACAGAGGCCCCCACCCCACCGGCCCCCAGCCCCCAGCCGTGCTGGCCACTAGCAGAGAGCTTTCTGCTCACAGCCAAATGATAGTACGAGGAACTGGGACGTTTTGCAATACTTTTTACTTTCCAGAGCATGCTGAATGTTCGAGCTGGAAGACTTAGAGACCACGTCCCCCTCCCACCTCCACTTTACAGATGAGGAAATAGGAAGCAACCTGCCCAAAGTCACCTTGGGAGGGAGGGGCAGAGCTAGAGTCCAGATTTCCTGGCACCCTGCTCTTACTCTGAACCCCCCCTGGGTGGGGGCAGGATAAGGGGCTGGGGAATTTACAAAGCGCTCAGCAATCATCTTTAATTTAGTCTTCTCGAGCCAGTAAGGCCCGTGTTCTTAGCAGCATTTTAATTTTATTCTTGTGGAAGGGGGTTCAGCGGGGTTGGGGCACCTGCCTAAAGTCGCCTAGCTGCCGGATCTGGAGCTCTGCCCCTGGGAAGCCAATTATGAAAGTTCTATCAGAGACCGGAGCTCTTTGTGTCTATCTGGGCTTGAGGGAAAAGGGCCCTTTGCCTCCTGGGTGGGAGTAGGAAAGCTGTTGTGGTGGGAGATGGGAGGAAACCTCACTTCATAAACTGTCAACCTCACAACACCCTGAGGGGACTGTTCCCCAGATTATACGACCACTGTAAGCTAGTGGCAGCTCTTGAGACCACACAACATGGAGATCTTCTGTTCTTGGCTGATTCCGTCCCTTGGTAGCCCTCCACCTTCATATAAAAGTCCCATGGTGGGGACAGCTGCCGTGGCCCAGAACTTACTCATTCACTCACTCATTCAACAGACACGTATGGAGTGCCGATCATGTGTCAGGCAGTGTGCTAGACCCTGACGATGCCAGAGTGAATAGGACAGCCCAGCAGAGCCAGAGGGGCTGGGGTCCACCCTGGCCCTCATCTCTTGACCACTAACCTATATTCTAATTGGAGAGACTAACACATCAACAAGGAATTGATTGTTCATCGTGCTAGGTGCAGTGATAAGGCTGTGCAGAGGCTCGAGGAGCCCAGGGAGGGGCTCCTGGTACCGGCTGGGGGATGGCAAAAGGAAAAAGTGGGCTGAGTTCAGAAGAATGTATAGATGTGAGCGCAGCAAAAGAGAAGCAAGGGCATTCCAAGAAACAAGCGTAAACAGCATGAGCAAAGGTGTGGAGAAACATGTAGCTCGGCATGAATGAACTATACCTGCTTAGAGAAAGATCTGGAAGGGTGTGTGCTCAGCTGCTAAGGCTGGTTATCTCAGGAAAATTAGATCATGGAGGCTTTTGCTTTCCTATTTGCACATTACTATTTTGTGTGAAACTTTTGCAATGAGCAAGAATTACTTTCATAAGCAGTAAAAAATAATATGCAAGGAAAGAGTGTTCTGCGTAGGATGGAACTTTAAGAAGCATGGTGTTTGTGGAACATGAAATTGGAGAGGGAAATGCAGGGAGCTGTCAAAAGTCCCCTGGGCCTGACTCCAGCCCCCAGGCAGTGGCTGGAAAGCTCATTAACTGGGTGAGTCCTTTCCCGGTTTGCCCGGGGCAGCCCAGGCGGAATGTCCATCAGCTGGAGCTGATCTATTCCAGGGAGCAAGCAGATCTTTGGGGCTCTGGTGCCCCCCAGCTAAAGCTCCCACTTTCTGTTAGGCTGGGACCAGGCTGGGGTGAAGCCGAGAGGTGGTTTCACTGGCAGCAGGAAGGGGTTCCAGGCTCCTAATCAGGGTGTTTCTCTTGGCCCCTGTCTCTGCTCCACCACCTCACTCCCCAGCCTGACCCTGGGCTAGACCAGTCAAGGACAAAATGCCTGAAGCTCTCTGAAGGTCATTCACAAAAAAATACATATATATTTTTTTTTATCTTTTTGATCTTTCAAAGGAGTTTTCTACAGCTATCACTTTTTTTTTTTAACACCCTCAAGTATTAGTAGGAGCTTCCTCTATGTGTCCTTTGCCAGAGAAGGAGGAAGCAGCTTGCAAACTATAATTCAGACAAGTCAAACATGCACACATTTACGGTGGGGACGGTAGGAAGTGGTTGCAATTTGAGGGGCACCAATAATGTCCCCCATCCAGAAAGACTTCTTCACTGCTGTTTGAAATTTTATTTTAGGGCTAGGCACTTCTCACCCTCTTCCTACAGATTTTTTTTTTCTTTTTCTTTTCCCCTACTACAAATGTCCTGGAAAGGAAAGGCTAGGAGGCGTTAGATCCCCATAACTTAACTCAAGTTTATTGGTGCCTATGTTCCTCTATGGGGATCACAGACCAAGATGGTATTATCAGTTCCACTGCTTAAAGAACTCAGAGGGTGGCTGGGGGCGCCTGGGAACAGGGGGTAGCAGGGAGGCGTCCAACCCAATAAGCACCCCTCCAACAACCAACTCCTGATAAAAAGGACCAACTGAGATTCCCCTTCAGGTCCAGCAGGATGGACTTAGAGTGATTTTCTAGGTCCGTTGGACTCTACATACCCATTTCCCATTTCCCACCAATGCCTAAAATGCCTTTGCAGAAGTTTGTGCCTCTCAGCCTAGGACGTGCTGCGGGAGAGGCAAGTCGGAGAACTCGAGCCACAGGAAATCTTGATACAATCCTCAAGCCTGCTTTGACTCAGAGATCGGCGGGTTTGGGGGGTGGGGTGCTGTCATATTATGCATAAACCTGAATGTCGTCTACAGTGGGATGGCTCACTCACTTTTGAGGAAATACACAATTCTTCAATGACTCTTTTGAAACTGTTCCCATCTGGTCTACTCACTTCCTGAATTTTTGTTATTTGGGGTTTTCTGGCAGCTGCCTTTGGGTCTTTCAGAAACATCCCATTCCACCCCTCCTCCCTGTTTCGGCCCGCTTGGAAGTACTTTTATATCGCCAAAGTTTTAAGCCTTCAGTGCTCGATCTCTGGGTTGATTCAAATAATGACTGAAAACCTATGGTAGCTTTTTCAAGCTATGAGCACTGCTGAGTTAGGCCTTCGGGCCCCAGTGGGGACACGGTCAGGGCTCCCCGTCCTTAGGGAGCCTCCGGTGAAGTCAGAGAGGCACAGGGTTGGGAAGCCTATCGGGGCCCCATTGGGAGATAAACACGGGAACAAGTCAATACCCAGTGGAGGCCGCGACTCCGTGGAAGGCGGTCCAGTTACAGTGTAACCGGCTATCAGTTATGGCGTGTAAATGACTGGTTATCAGATCCTTCTGGGTTGGGGGAGGGGGTGGGGGAGGGTGTGAAGAAGGCGGAGCCCACAGTGCTCCGGCCTCGAAGTGGGAAGAAGATATGAACTGGGGGCCAGAGGAGGGCAGTTCGCAGCAGAGAGGAGGGGGTGCCGAGAAACCTCGCGCAGCCCGCAGATCTCGGGGGCTCAGCCCTGTCCAGCTGGTCAAGGACACACAGAATGGGCGTGCTGAGCTGTTGATCGTGCCCTTGTAAACACGGCTTCCCGGCATCAAATGAAGATTAGATTTGAGGACATGGTTTTGGGTGGTTTAAAAAAAAAAGTTCTGACTTTATATAAAGAAGACTCTTTCCC